>NW_019396086.1:550928-627252 GCF_000591075.1 Eurytemora carolleeae | reverse complement strand
CAAATCAAATCAAATCAAATCAAATCAAATCAAATCAAATCAAATCAAATCAAATCAAATCAAATCAAATCAAATCAAATCAAATCAAATCAAATCATAAGTTGCAGTGAAGGCCTAAGACTCCAGTAGTGGATTGCAGTTTCAAGTCCTCCCCAGTCCTGGTTTTTCAGCCCGGCCAACTGTTTATAAGTACTCTTTTTTACTTTGTATTTGCGAAGCGCCCAGCCACACGACCAAATTTTAGCCATGCCCCACTTTAGAATACCTAACATCAAAGGATTGCAAAACATTATTTTAAGTTTGGATGTTGGGTATTTCCCTAGCGAGTTTTTTCCTTGTTTTTTAATAATTTTTTATAGTTCATGTGTTTAATACAAGGATCAAGAGGTTGTGCAGCGTTAAAAAAAATACCTGTAGTTGTAGAGGAGAGAGAACTAATCCTAAATGTTGCCCAAGTAGCTCCGCTGGGAACAGACAGGAAATGTCTCTGTATCTGTCCAGGTTTAAAGGAAACCTTAATAAAACAAAACACTAGACACATAATTATAAGCTTGGGATCAATCATTGATCTCCATCTTATGTAGACTTAATTCCTCTTCGATATACCGTGATGGTCATACCTTGTAGGGATAGCTACAATTATGGGACCAAGCATTGATCCTCAAATTTAAAAGCGCAAATATTGGATATCGAGATGAAATGTTCAAGAATTATTATTGCAGATATTGGATATCGAGATGAAACGTTCGAAATTAAAGATGCTACAAACAAAAGCTCCGATAAATGTATGAAGATTAAAAAGTCGAGTACACGGTCAATCATATTTAATGTAGACTGATAGAAACCAACCTGATGTTCTACTCCAGGTTTGAGTCCAGAACTAAGTTGCTCCGTTCTTATCACAGTTATAGGAATTTCAAATAGTTTTCCCTTTCCAGGGTTCTCAGTATCATGAGCTGTTATATAAACAGCGTGTGCTCCAGCCGGTAAACCTAAATAGAAGATGTTAAATGATAATGATCTACTAGCATATTGTATATACTAGAGTAAAGCTAACCTGTAGGACCTACACTGATCAGGAACTGTCTACAAGTATATATACTAGAGTAAAGCTAACCTGTAGGATCTACACTGATCAGGAACTGTCTACTAGTGTATATATATATATACTAGAGTAAAGCTAACCTGTAGGATCTACACTGATCAGTGATCAGGAACTGTCTACTAGTGTATATACTAGAGTAAAGCTAGCCTGTAGGATCCACACTGATCAGGAACTGTCTACTAATGTATATATATATATACTAGAGTAAAGCTAACGTGTAGGATCTACACTGATCAGGAACTGTCTACTAGTGTATATATATATACTGGAGTAAAGCTAACCTGTAGGATCTACACTGATCAGGAACTGTCTACTAATGTATATATATATACTGGAGTAAAGCTAACCTGTAGGATCTACACTGATCAGGAACTGCCTACTTGTGTATATATATTATATATATATACTAGAGTAAAGCTAACCTGTAGGATCTACACTGATCAGGAACTGCCTACTAGTGTGTATATATATATATATATACTAGAGTAAAGCTAACCTGTAGGATCCACACTGATCAGGAACTGTCTACTAGTGTGCATCAAATCAAAGTGCTCCGGATGCTGAACCCAGGCTGCAGAGCAAGAAAGCGCAAGTCGAAGGTTAAAGTTCAGTTTATCCTGTAAAATTATAATTAAATTCAATCAATCAATTTACAATTAATATAATATTTTTTTTTGTATTAAAACCAACCTTGGCGGGTCTGTTGTCTGCATCAAGAAAGAAAGGTTCGACTGAAACAGGAATCTCTGAAACCTTTTCCGCCTGAGATCCCCGCAGATAAACTCCTTTCTTAGAACCACCGTTGCAGCCGATGGCAAACCTAACATCACGCTCTGGAGCGTTTGCAAATTTAGTAAGGTGCTCAAATGCTCCTTCAATGTTTAAAAGACCATTGCCCTGTCCAAACGGGCATTGGTTCTCTAGTCTATTCGCGCTATTCTCTAGCGCACGTTTAATACTAAATGGACTCCAGGAAAGGTTCTGTGCACGAAGACCGGACATCATAAGAGCTACGCTACCGCTGACATGAGGAGCCGCCATACTGGTTCCGTTCATGAGCTGAGTACCCCGGAGAGTAAACTGCGGAACCGAGGTGATAGCTCCTCCAGGAGCACAAATTGTAACACCACGATCACCATCTGTTGTTGGACCTCTAGACGTCCAGGTGTACTGACCTCCTGATTATCAAGTAGAAAATTAAACCATCTTGTAAATTATTTGAACATGTTTTGTAAATCTATTAAATCTGTATTAATTAAAATTATTAATTTATCAAAAAAAACCTTGAAAAATGCCGTAACTTCTATTACAACCCAAAAATGGGTCATTGGAGTGACTACATCATCTTATTTAAAAAATGAAATTATTTAAAACCTTTCTAACAAATGAAATAAAAACAAGGATGGAAAAATTTTTCTATGTTCCTGGCAACTTCTGTCTTGTGGAATACATAACAGACATCATCTCTGGAGACACATAAGCTCCAACTCCTAAAAACAACAACACTTTTTTAAGATAGAAAAAACTATGATATTTTACTCGTTGCTACTTTAATAAAGGTTTGTGAATTGGATGTATCATTTTAAATAACAAGTGCAGTCCCTTTTCTTAACTAAAAGAACCTACCTATGATAACATTCTGACAAATGTCTGGCGGAGCTCCAACTGTACTAAGTGCAGGACCATCGTTTCCAGCGCTCACAACCCAGGTTACTCCGTGCTTACTCACAACCTCAGTCATTAGTTCTCCTATTCTACCGGCGTGGGACCAATGGGAGTGCTCGCCGTAAGACATGTTTATCACATCAACCTAAATATTAACGGTTTAAGTTCTCCTATTCTACCGGCTTGGGACCAATGGGAGTCCTCGCCGTAAGACATGTTTATCACATCAACATAAATATTAACGGTTTAAGTTCTCCTATTCTACCGGCGTGGGACTAATGGGAGTGCTCGCCGTAAGACATGTTTACACGTCAACCTAAATATTGACGGTTTAAGTTCTCCTATTCTACCGGCGTGCGACCAATGGGAGTGCTCGCCGTAAGACATGTTTATCACGACAACCTAAATATTAACTGTAAAAGTTCTCCTATTCTACCGGCGTGAGACCAATCACATCAACCTAAATATTAACGGTTTGAGTTCTCCTATTCTACCGGCGTGGGACCAATGGGAGTGCTCGCCGTAAGACATGTTTATCACGTCAACCTTTATTTTAAATGTACCGTCGTAAATCGGGCGTTGTCATGTTTAAATGAAGGGTCATGTGAAATAAAGCGTACAGTGCCATTCAATTCTAATTTTTTTTTCTCCTCTGTTCGATTGAATATTTTTATTAAAATATAAATCCTAGTCCGGAATATGAGTCTCTCCCCCCATCCTCCGATATCTTGTAAGTTTGTACACTTGAAACTGTAATGCCAATCAATAAGTAATAGAACTTGAACACATATTTAAGATTATTGACATACAAAATTAATAAAACCTTTAAACTTTTAGAACAATTTGTAGAACGTGCGCTGTGTCCATGTGATTTAAAAACTGTTGTATTTTTGACCGTTATTGTTTATTAAGGGGGGGGGGGGGCATTTCTCCACAGTCCCCATATCTCACCTTATAATGTTCTCCTCTCATAATATGAGACATTGCTCTAGCCAAAGCTGTTCCTGTTTCCATTGAGCTGAGTCTACTGTCTCCTACTGATATAGACACTATCTGAGCACCAGGAGCCAACCCGTTCTAAACAAGAAAATCCAATTAATTATTAATTAATCTATATTTGACTTGTCTGTTTGAATACAAGTCTAAACTGAATAGAACCGGGCAAATTTAGTTTTTTTCTCTCTAATTCAGAGACCGAATGAAATTGGGATTTAGCGTTCACCTTATCAGGGTCGTCTGGGAAGCAGGCAGCTGCTATACTTGCTACATGAGTTCCATGCGGACTTGGCATACTTACAATCTCAAGCAGGTTTCCTTAAACAATAAATTCAAGTTAGAGAACCTTAGATATAAAATTAATAAATATTAAAATCTACAGTCAGATCCGAAAGATTCTGGAATTGAAATACGACTTTAGATTCAAGGATTTTGCGGGCCACTCCTGATATCCTCATCATAAACCTACCTGGAGTCCTGGACCACTCCTGATATCCTCATCATACTCCTACCTGGAGTCCTGGACCACTCCTGATATCCTCATCATACTCCTACCTGGAGTCCTGGACCACTCCTGATATCCTCATCATACTTTTACCTGGAGTCCTGGACCATTCCTGATATTCTCATCATACTCCTACCTGGAGTCCTGGAACTAGTGAGTAAACAGTCAAATAAACATGAGAGACATCAATTGTATAGTGTAAATAAGTTATTAGTAGAACTATCAAATGCACTTGATTACTGCTATAATGTCGCCTTCCTATTCCACAGTTTTCTGGGTTTCTGCTAACGGAACAATAAAATAATGTTAATACCTTGGTCATAAATATTTACACTGACATTTACACAATCGGATTCTGAGAGTTTTCCATACTCCAATGTTTCTCTGTATACTCCCAGGTTTAAACCTAAAATTAAATTAGTATTAAAACAAAATGGCTGTAATATGACTTCTGAGGTAAATCAAATATTTTTTGCTGAGGAAAAAAATTAAAAAATTTAAAATTAACAAGTTTACCATTCTTTTATAGATTATTCAATAAATTTATTTTTTCATTAAAACCACTTAATTCCCCTAATTCAGCAAATAAAGCCCTGAAAGAAATTTTGCGCTCCGGGAAACCATAGGGAATATCTGAGATAAAAAGATTTGTTAAAGAAGGGGGGGGGGGGGATATGACCTTTTTTTTTGGAAAAATAAATGATTTTTGGGCTAAAATTAATATTTTTTTGGAAATAATTATAAAAATAAACATGTTGCAAGTTGTTTATAATCTGTCTTATTTTTTATTCAAAAATCGAGATCAAAATTCTTTAAAATAAATATCCCAAAAAAGAAAAGATCTTTGCTCAGTGTCAATGCTCAATATCTACCTTTACTAAGATCTCCTTGTTCTGAAGTATCAATAGCAGCTCTCCATGATTTGCCTGTATACCAGACTAAACAGTCGTAAACTGGACCAGGATCAGAAAACCAATGTGCTGTACTTCCGTCCCTGAATAGTGTATAATCAATCAATCAATCAATCAATCAATCAATCAATCAATAAATCAGTTAATCGACCAATCAATCATATAAAAATGAAGAAAAAACAAGAAAATGTGTAAGTTAAAACAACTATCAGATTCATATTAAGTTAAGTACTGTGTAAGCTGGAAAAATAGGAATTATACTTAACAAAAAAGGTAATACCAACGTAAATATTCAAAAAACCAGAAAACACTTGAAAGAAAAACCAAGACTAAACTTATTTATGATGTCTTTTGATAGGATACTTGCCTAAATTTTTTGTCCAACGATGTGACTAACTCTAACTCTGCTTCCATGTTTTCTTTTACCAGCTTGTCATGCAGAGAACATTGTTCACCTTCCTTCTCAGTTTCATTTTCATGCAGTTTCCGAACTGCTTCTGCTAATGCACTTTTGTGCCCTGAACAGAGAATATGAATTTGGATAGAAGAGAATTAATAGTATTTAACGGTTAGATAATGTTTAGAAATAATGAACAACATTGAAGTCCTCTAACATACACTTAAAATGCCAATAGAATATGACAGAGATTTTCTCAACAATACATTTATGATTAAATGATTAAAGTAAAACGATATTTCGACACTTTCGTACAAATGAGGATATTATAGAACTATTAGAACTATTAGAAAAGGAATCTGAAAAAGAGGTCCCGTTATGAAGCCCCCAGACCGCCGGCAGGCATGGGAAGCACCGTCCCACACTTCTTACTGGCTTACCATCGTCCCAAAGCTTCTCTCGGCGTTCTGCAAGTACCCTATCTTTCAGATTTCTAGGGTACAGATCAAATGCGTTCTTTACTCCAATATGCCATTGTCCGGACGGGTTCTCCCAGTCTGCCGGCAAAGTCAGACTTCGCCCGGTCAAACCAGTGATTTTCCCATCCTTTGCTTCAACAACGGTTGAGGTAGCCACATCACCAGACCCACTGCCGTCATATCTAAACAATTAGCATATTAAAAACTACCGGAAAAAGTCAAGAGTGCATGTTTATCAAAATATATTTGCGAATAAATTACCAGAATCAATCTTTTTTTCATAGAGGGTGCATATAAGGAAAAAAAATTTTACCACTCAAAAAACAAAAGGAGTATAAGAAAAAAATCACCTGTCAATTAGTTTAGGTTTTCCGTCGCTCGTGACCTGCATACCACCTGCAGCAGGGTCAACTCCTACAATTTATAACTCATCAGCATTCAGAGCAAAAATTACAGTTATTAAAAATAAACAGAAAATGATCTTTTCAATGCTCTTTAATAATTTATTGCGCCGGTGATTCTTAAATGGCACTTTACACTGATACGAGACAGGATTTCACAAGGAAAGGGAGCGTGGGGATGCCTAATCATTTCAGTTGGGTTGTTTTAACCCCTCTACCCCTACACCTCTAAGGGTGTATATTTCTTGAAAATTCCCCCCCCCCCCCCTTGTGAGATAATTGTTTTTACCACAAGTATTAAAAAAAATTGTTAAGTAAAAGAATCAAAAAGGATAAAATTTAAGGGAGGGGGAGTTTTGAAAATATCTACTCCTCAATTTAAACAAATCGAATAATTAGAGAACGATTTTTGGACCCCCCTCCCCCCTCCTATTAATTTTGTACATGGTATATAATATATATGGATATAATTTATCATGTGGCCGCAGCGTCCGGCCCCCTAGCCTGTTCTAGCCGCGGCGCTCGGCCCCCTATCCTGTCGAAGCCGCAGCGCTCGGCCCAGAAATTGTATTAACCTAACGTAACCCTAAAATGATAAATAAATAAATAAATAATAATAATAATTTTGCTTAAAACTAAGTGGTCATGTACAACATTGATAGAAGGGGGGGGGGGAGTCCAAAAATCGTATACCAGGACGGACTCCGAAAGTTTATCAGGGAATACTAGTCCAGTTAGCTAATTAATTGAATAAGAATCGTCATTATTTGCATTCTAACTTCTGGGTAATTTCCTAGAGAACGATTTTTGGACAGCTTCCCCCCCCCCTCCTATCCAACCTCTGACCTGAATCAAAAATGGCAATAATTGTCCCTCTTCCATCATATTCAGGATACTTAGTGAGAAATGCCGTGGCTCCGGTCTCACGTCTCGGCTGTAGAGCCCAGCAAGGAAATGCGTCCGACATTTTCTCCAAATGCAGATTTCTGAAATTTAAGTCTTTTAAAATAATAATTCGACAGAACACAATTTTAGTTAAATAATTTGTATTTCAGTAAACGTTCAATAGATGTACAAAAAATCAAATAATGGCTAAAAAGCATACTTGTAATCGGATCGATGATGACTTGCCGGCCTTTTACAAAGATAATAAGGCGTTTTAGAGAATATTCTGACAGCGCCAGTCATTTTCAAACAAATTATTTGGTTTGGATTTGCAAAGTGTCAGAAAAAGAAAAAAAACAATCAAGCTTAAAGCCTTAAAAAACACTTTTAATGCCTTTTACTTATCAAAATCTGACGCTTACGCAAGGCACGCAGGCGTCATCACGACTTGTTTCTTGTTTATTTATTCGAAAACCACCAGAATTTCACCTGCCGAAGTTTTTAAAAGTTTGAAGACGACAGTATCGACATTAAAAATATCCCGCGGTATTTTACAAAATCTTGACTCTTGAGTTTGAAAATACCGCCAAGTTTCTTGTAAGTTGTAATTCATTTCAAACAGGAATAGGGTCGATTTATTTTTCTGCAATTTTGCAAAGATTGGTAAATTTTAATTTGATAATGGACTTGGAGCGAATAAAAGTCTGGCTGCGAGATGAACTAAAGTACAACAAGAATATTCCAGATGATGAAAAGGTAAAATGTTGAAATTGGAAGTTTCAGATGAGATATACCAGAGAGCACGTACATATCGTTTTACGGTACGTTGATACGTTGATAGTTTCTCCGCCAAGGTCCTGCATCATGCAAGAATGAAGTGGTGGGTCAGGTCATCATTTATTTATCTGGATCCATGGCTGCATTTCCATACTCATCATAACTGTTTTTAAAAGCATATAGGGTCATGGACCCCTTACCAGCCTTTAACAACTCTAATAGAAAAAAAGTTTTTTCTTATGTCCAGGTTTGTTCTCTTCATCTCCAGGTTGAATATAGAGGAATTCAACCTTGTGCTAACTTTAGAGTCTGAATTAAACCTAGTAAACCAGGTTTTTTCGCGAACATCATCATGCTGGTGCAATATTTTCCAGGTTTGTGTCATGTCACCTCTTCTTCTCTCCTCTAGGGAGGGTAAGCATAATTCTTTCAGCTTGGCTTGGTAGGTTCCTGGCATCAGTCTTTGAGCATATCCAGTCGAAACAAAAATATAAGATTCTCACTCCTGTCACATGCTTAGCTCTTAATAGTCACATAATCAGAATCTATTTGGGTCCGTCCTTATATACGATATTTTGATCCCCCCCCCTGCTAGGACAGACTAGGTGGCCGAGCACCGCGGCTAGACCCGGCTAGGGGGCCGGGCGCTGCGACCACATGACTAACTTTATCCATGTATCAAATATGAAATGTATGTACAAAATTAATAGAAAGAGGGGGGGGTCTAAAAATCAGTCTCTAGGAAATTACCATTTATTTAGTTGCGCTTAATATGGCGTGCATTGCAAGCATGAACGGTTAAGACATTTTGTATTTGTTTAGCTTCGTTTTGTTTGTGGGGGTCGTGTCCAAGAGGTGTGGGAGCATCTTCTCCGATCCTGCCGGAGTCCAGAAACAGTTCATTATATTAAAGGAAACCTGGAGATCAACAGAAGGAAATACAATCATCTAGATAATTCTAAAAGGTATTTATTCTATTGACTGACACGGGTATTTATCAATATACGATTTATGTTCCCCCACTCTTAAAACAAAATTGTATTTATTTAAAAGAAGAATAATTTCATGAATAATACCAACCCCACTTTTAAATCATTTCAAAACAAGGGAAAATGATAGGGAGGTGAATTATAAAACGAAGTCCAGCATCTCGGTGTTTTAGTGTATCCTCAATAAATTTGTCTGTGCGAGGGGATGGAGGAGAACGGGAAGAATTGCTCTTGGAGCGGAGTAGGCTTGTTTCTAAACTGCATGAAGTTATCGCGAAAATTGACAGGTGCTATGCTTAAAGTTGCATTGGATTTTTTTAATTCGTAATTAATCAATCAAAAAAAGTTGCCCATGGGAAATCCGAATTAGTGCTAGGATTTAACGGTCCCGGGTTATCGTACTGCACACTAGCAAGTTTTATACACCAAAAATTTAGGCTGGTTGGATACATGTTCTACTGCTTCTAAAAATCATTGAATTAATAGTTTATTTGAAAATTGACTTGATTTCATATTTCTAGTGTTAAATCTGGACTGAAAGCATTAGAAGAAGAAAGAAGAACTGTACACAATAATGAGGAAAATATCATAAATTACAACAATTTTAAGATTAATATATAGCAATATTTAGTGGTAAAATATTCTAAATTTTCAAAATGTTTAAACCTCTGATATTTGAAGGAAGAGTACAAAAAAATAATAAAACAGAAGCGACAAAGTGCTACATTGCTTGCTTTGTACATGAAACAGGTTGGTTAGTTTATATTAACTAAGAATTATATTTAGAGAAAAATATTACGTTGATGGAATAAATAAAATGTCAATTACTATTTACGAATTTAAGGAAAAACTAAGATTATTAGAATATTCAATAAAAAAGAACTTGCTTAAGTTTTATTTTTGGGGTTCTTGAGGTAAAGAATAATTTTGAACGAGACATTTATTTCATGATTAATTCTTCTTGTCAGGTTAGTGGAAATATAGCGCAGTTGAACTCTGTAGTGGAATCAATGAAGGCTGTGGACGCTCTTTACAAGGAGAAGGAGAAGGCTATCAAGGTATTTTTGGACCAGGAGTTTAGAGTTCAAGAAAGTCGTCTTAAAAGTATTGGTCATCCAAGAGTTAGTATGTGATGAGTTGGTCTGTCAAGAGTTGGTTTGTCAGGAGTTTGTCTGTCAAGGGTTGGTCTTTTAAGAGTTGGTCTGTCAAAATTGGTCTTCCGCGAGTTTGTCTTCCAAGAGTTTGTCTTTCAAGAGTTTGTCTTCCAAGAGTTTGTCTTACAAGAGTTTGTCTTACAAGAGTGGTCTTTCAAGAGTTGGTCTCACAAGAGTTGGTCTTCCAAGAGTTGGTCTAACAAGTGTTGGTCTTATAAGAGTTTGTCTTACAAGAGTTTGTCTTCCAAGATTTGGTCTGTCAAGAGTTAGTCTGTCAAGAGTTGGTCTTCCAAGAGTTGGTCTTGCAAGAGTTGGTCTATCAAGAGTTGGTTTTTCAAGAGTTGGTCTGTCAAGAGTTGGTCTGTTCAAGAGTTTGTCTTCCAAGAGTTGGTCTTACAAGAGTTGATCTAACAAGAGTTGGCCTGACAAGAGTTGGTCTGGCAAGAGTTGGTCTGAAAAGAGTTGGTCTGACCAGTGTTGGTCTTACAAGAATTTGTCTGACAAGAGTTTGTCTTCCAAGATTTGGTCTGTCAAGAGTTGGTCTGTCAAGAGTTTGTCTGTTCAAGAGTTTGTCTGTCAAGAGTTGGTTTTTCAAGAGTTGGTCTCACAAGAGATGGTCTTCCAATAGTTGGTCTAACAAGGGTTGGTCTTACAAGAGTTAATCTAACAAGAGTTGGTCTGGCAAGAGTTGGTCTGACAATAGTAGATCTAAGAAGAGTTTGCCCTTTCGATGTTTGTCTAAGAGTTGGCCTCCCAGGATCCGAGTTGGTCATGGTGTCGTATTTTTCCAGTTATCTTACTTCTCATTCCTTATATATTTGTGTTTATTTACAATGAATTACAGGGTGAGCAGGTTTACAGTCTAGGATCTGGAGTGGAGAGTGAGGGAGAAAGGAACCTGAGATTAAGCTTGGAGAAAACCTTGAACCATATGCTATCAGTCCTAGAGGAGTCTGGAGCACCAGGGTATGTTTTAAACTATCGGTCTAGGGTAAAAAGACTTGGTTAAGCATGACAAAATATCAGGGTTGCAGGTTAAAAAGCGAATTATTTTTATTAAATACATTATCAATACTCGTAGAGAAAAAGGTTTAAACAAGTTTGGGAATGGTAGGGTCTTCACACGGAGTTTTTAATGACATTGTATGGCACAGGATTTACAGTAGAACATGAAACAAACATTAAACACTTCACTTCATAAGTGAATTAGTGAAAATTTGCAGATTGATGGAATCATAAGATTCTTAAATTATCTAAAAAAGATTAACATTAACATATGATAGTCAATAAAAAAGTAGAAGAAAAAAAGAAAAGAATAAATACTAAAAATAAAAAAATAAAAATAAAACACAAAACAAATCTAATAAATCGTTTCCAATGCCCCTTCCCCCATTCATTGCAAATTATTACTTCCTCCCCATGGCGTTGGGGGGTAATTCTTTAAAATATTATAAACATACACATATCTAGGTCCCGCCAAGTACTACGCTCTGATATATTAAACTTACTCTCCCGGCTTCCAGCTTGCTCTGTAGAGAAAGCTGTTATCAAGAATATTCAAACCCAGGTACTGTAGACGTATTTTTTAAATGGTTTGTCTCATTCACATCTGACATGCAACCCTTCAAATGGGAGGGTCACTGAAGTTTTGTCAACTGGCCCTTTATTTAATAATCAAATTTCGTTCTGTCACTAAGTTTATATTTGATACTTGATTCTCGATGTATTATACGGCTGTCAAGAATATCTTGATATCGCCTTCTGTTGTTATCTATATACATAGATTTATTATAATCGGATTTATTCGATGCTTTTTATCATTATTAATTATTTGGTCATTTCATCGTCCAAAGTTCATGTTAAACTTAAAATATCTTTCAACTTCGCTTGATGGAATATTTAATTCCAAGTTGCATACTGAATTCATAAATAAGATTTTTTTCAAAGGAATAAAAAGTATTAAAACCTGATAAATGATCAACTTAATTTCATCTCTACTCTTTTCTCAGGAAGAAAACTTGCTTCTTTACATATGCTTTGCTTGTCTGTCTGTCTGTTTATTCGTATCCAATAAACGTAGATCGGGTCTACATTTGTTTGGAAACTCATGTGACAACGAACTATTAACACAGAAAAATGGCAGCTTACAGAACAATTTTTAACAGCTAAAATTGTTATTGGAAAAGAGTTGCTAAGTTTAGTAAATTGTTGTGGTATGATGGCGTAAAACAAATATCTCCATTTTAAGATAAGCAGTATAGCAGAGATGAGAGCAAAATTGGATCTGGTTGAAGAAGCAAGAAACCTTCAAATACAGGTTAGATTAGTGAAGCAAGCTAAAATTGAATGAAAAATCGGATTTAATTGATAAATTATAAGTAAAAGTTTACAGTTTTTTTTGTGTTAGACAAATAAAGTTTGAGGATTGAAATTTTATAACAATTAAACGAAATATTGTTTAATGTTAAAATTCTCAAAAAAGGTTCCGAGATTAAGAAGTTAAAAAATAACTGTATTAAACTGATGCCGGAGCTCATAGGAGTAAGCCCCGATGGCGGTTTGGGCTCTCTAAGATGGGAGAGTTTTCAGATCCTCCCTTATCTTATCTTATCTTATCTTATCTTATCTTATCTTATCTTATCTTATCTTATCTTATCTTATCTTATCTTATCTTATCTTATCTTATCTTATCTAGGCCAGTGCTAGAGCTGAAGGAGGGATTATATCTTCAGTAAGAGGCGAGGTTGATAATCTCTATTCTAAACATATATCCTTAAACCAAGACCTAGAGAAAGCAAAGGTAGGTTGATAATCTCTATTCTAAACATATCTCCTGAAACAAAGACCTAGATAAAGCAAAGGTAGGTTAATAATCTCTATTATATCATATCTGTTCGGTTCCATAGTAGTAAATGGTCATCCAAGAGTTAGTATGTGATGAGTTGGTCTGTCAAGAGTTGGTCTGTTCAAGAGTTTGTATTATTTTTTAATATAATTTCTTGGGTATGTGCCCATGGAACCTCACAAATATGATATAATACTATTCTTATGAGGATAAAAATGTAATAATGGTATTCTTAAACTCGATGAAATAATCTTGATGCATTCTTTAACTCAGGCCTGCGGCCTTCGTTAAAGAATACATCAAGATTATTTCATCTCGTTTAAGAATTTCCATTATTACATTTTTTTCCCCATAAGATTATCATATTCTAAACATATCTCTTTAACCTAAACCTAGAGAAAGCAAAGATAGGTTGACAATCTCTATTCTAAGCATACAGGGTTTCCCACATCATATCAGATCGTTTATAGCTCTAAATTGCGATTTTCGGGACTAATCAGAAAATTAAAATACAATGAATCATTTAAAAACTCTTTAAGGCGAATATAAAAATTTGTATGCGGAAAATACTAGGATTTTCGAGTATTATCTGCGTATTATGGTGTCGGATATTAGTTACTAAAACCCATATAGACAGGGTAAGTGGCCTTAGGCCGTATTTAAAGAATTTGAGCCGCGGCTTAAATTTAAACCGCGGCTCAAATATGGTGGGTTCCACTTAAAATCGTATTCATTGCTTCAAGATTTAAGCCGGTGCACATTGAACCCTGTTTTTCGCGGATTTAAGACGTGGCTCAAATTCACTTAATCCGGACACTGGAGCTTAATCCTGGAGCTCAATGTAACAAACCTCAATTAACCTACAGGAAATGATACTTTAATTGTAGGTTGAATGATAATAGTAATAATAATAATACTTCTCTACTAATAAAGATTATATTGTAGAAATCTTTGTTATTGCATCAGAAGGAACTCGAATCTACGCTAAAGTCGAATAGGTAACAATCTTAGTTCACAGCTTGCCGCAACATTTCTTACGTTTATTTTAATCTTGTCTTGTTCCAAAATAGTAATAGATGGAATTAATTCAAATTGCACGAGTCTTCTTCACGAATACATGTACAGGGAGAACATTGGAAATATGGCAGACCTAGAAGCAGAGTTGGTTCATGCTAGAGATATAGCAGCTAAGGAATTTTTTGTGGCAGAGGTAAACTATTATTTTATAAATACTTAATAAACTTGCAAGGACACAAGGTTGATTGGTTATTATTGTTTTGTTAAAAGCATAACCTTGGCTACTAATCTCCTACCTGACTTTTCCTGACTCCTCCCGACTCCTGGTTTTCCAGGTTGAGAGGTTGAAGCAGCAGTTGATTGAATTGGAAGGAAAGAAGGAGGATCAGAAAGAGATGATCAACTGGGTTCGTGGGGCCGAATCAAGAATACAGGTTCTATTTTTCATAACAAATTTAGTTTGGAGGGAAATTTTCGAGGTTCAAAACATCTTGATTCCCATGCAGAAAATCTTATTATCAAAACACAAATCACATGATTAATGAATTATAATGAAATGGATCCTACTCCACTGTGGAAAATGTAAAAAAATCCCTCCTTGTACCTGCAGCTAACAGCCCCCTCTCCCTTGCCAAGGTCAAAACAAATCCATTGCTCCAAATTAAACAGTTATTTGTCCAAGGGAATGACCAGCCTGATATCCCAGCTCATGGATTATAATAAGCAAGGTGCTGATAAGCTTGCAGGAAGACAGGTAGACAATAGACATTTCAGGAAAAAATAATAATTTTGAAAATTTTAAGGAAAAGTTGGACAATTTTTTGTAAAAGTTTGGACGAAAAGTTCTATTGAAAAGGTACATCCCAATAAATGTTTGATTTCAGACTGCTAATCTAGAACTCCTAAACAGCTTACAAGGTCTGCAGGAACGTATTGGAGCTTGTCTCGATGCAGGACAGGATCAGCCTGCTCAGATACTCAAAACTTTTCTTAAAGCCCCAGGTATAGAACAAAGTTAGCAATTAAAATTAACAGTGCTTGGATTTATAAACTTTGAAAAAATGGATAAACTTAAATTTTTAAAATTTTCTTTAAAAAAAATGTTGCGTTTTGAATATTTTATCAAATATTTAACTTATGTAGTTGAGAGGTTCAGCTCAACTCTTGTGGAGAACAGGACGGAATCCAACTTGATTCCTACTCCGAACCTATCCATATACAGACTCCGGTCTGGCTATCCGTATCCTGGTCCCGGGGAGAACGGAGTAAACAAAGACGGATTCCTTGTTTCCCAGAACTCCAGACAGGATTTATGCTTCCAGGTTTCAAATCTTCTCTCCCATGTTCAACAGCTAAAGGAGGAATACAAGGTAGTATATATCAGTTTATGTTAAACAATTCTTTGTTAATCCATTAATGATCTAGGTATTCAAAATTGGGACATGGTTCAAATTGGTCGTGTGACTGGGAACTTCGAAAAGAAATAAAAAAATGTGGACATTTATTTGTTAAAATAAGTCATGGCTAAAAAACCAGGAATTTGAACTGGAGAGAAAAACACGCTTACTTTTTTATTAGTAATCATTTCTGTACAAAATCTGTGATTTTTGCTCATACTCTTATAACAGGGAGAAAGGATCAGCTTACAAAATCAGTAGATGATACTACGTTGGTTGATAGGACAGACCCTTGGACTAAGAGAGTGCAATCTTTTCTGGAAGAGGTTGGCATACAGGACCTGAAGAATATCTCCAAGAGTATGCTCAAGAGACGGATGCGGGAGCATCATGTTTCCCAGCTTCGGCAGGCGAAAGCAGGACACTCTTCACTGCGATGGCTGACAGAGCCTAGGGACTGGTTCAAACTACAGTCTCATATAAATGATTCAAAACAGTGTGCAGTTTTGAGCCGGGTGAGAGCAGGTGATACAGGCCTGGGAAATCGCCGTCCCAATCATCTGGGTTTGACGTACAAAGTGTCTTTGGTGCTCTGCAGTGGGTATCAGGGTGCTGCTGAATGAATTGCATGTCATCCATGAATGTCTGGGATCAGGGCATGCAAGGCGGGCCACTGGAATCTATGCTTTCCTGGAGGCCCGGCTTCCAGTAATGACTGAGCATGCTATCATGAAAGAATTCCTGGGGGGGGGTTGGGGGACAGGGCAGACGTTGTTACAATGATGACGAAGGGATTGGACCTTGACAGTCTTTGAAGAGTGGAAATTAGCAACCACTCAGCTTTAAACAGGTAAGATTGGGTTTAGCTAGTGATAGGCTGTTGCAGGGTACGCATCCTGACAATGATCACGCCTTTCCTCCAGTTGTAGGTGGCCGGGCTGGTTCAGGATTTTTCTTACCGGTATGGGTCGGATAGTCCTGTAGGCGGTCTGGGTTGCCCAAGATGGGGCTTCTTGCAGATCTCATCTCACATAATCACATAATCAAATATCTACAATATCAGGTGAGATTAACATAAAATATAATTTGTATAGAATCTGTCGGAAACCAGGAAAACCGGAGATACTTTGTCCAATCTTCTCCAACTAGCGGATACACTGAAACGATGCAAATCACAACAGGTTTGGATTTTAAATAGCCGATTTAATTTGACAAAATTATAAATTATCTTTAACTATTAAATGTTTCCTTTAACACAGCAAAATGTCAGACCTAATTACTAAAAGGGATAAAAATTCACCTATTTTTCTTATTTGATTTTAATTCGATGATTTTGAGCTACAAAATGATAATGGCCAGAAAACAAGATTATACAGTTAATGGTTTCCAGTCATGAGCTATGCGGGCTATGGCACTAAGTACTCCCACTTGTGCTAGCATAAACCATTGCTCGGTGTGAGGGGTGGAGTTCCATCACCTCTAGATGGACAGGCACAAATAGAAATAAATAAATATTTATTCAAGTGGATTTTTTGTTAAGATAAATGATTTCCTGCCCCTGCTGGTTGAAACCGACAAGATGAGGCGGGATGGTGTCGAGGCTGGGAACAGGGTGGAGAATGCCCTGGTTGAGTGGGAAGAGCAGGGTTCAGGTCGGATAGTTGGGACGGATACAGAGCTCCAGGTTGAGGGTTTATCCCTCACACACTGGGAACAGACCCTGAGAGTAGCGCTAGCTCAGAAGAAATAAATGAACAAAGATTTCCATTTAAACGTGAAACATTTTAAATTTGATGGCCTAATGATAAAGAAGAATTAAGTTAACATCTATGTAATTGTAGATTTATCATACTTTAAGTTGAACACTTTTATTTAAAATATTTATGTTCCTTGTTAATTAAATGATATTTTACAGATTTACAATGATTTCAACGCCTAAAAAGAAATCTCAGAATCCTGTTCCGCAGCCTGACCGAGGTGAGATCTTGAAAGAATAAAGAATATTTGGAATCCAATGAAAGGAATACGTAATTGAACTACGTAGACTTAGTTGAACCACTTCTTTTAAACTGGAACCGGCGCACATAATAAGTGGCTTAACTACTTTTCACTTTTTAATAAAGCTGGTCTAAGTTAACTTATGAAATAGGGTGTTTCAAAATTCAGTCACCCTCTTCTCCTTCAGGAAATATTTCATTATTTTCAAGATGATTCACTAGATCTCATATAGACCAGGGCAAGTGACGGAGCTCAACTCTATCTTTCATTGTATTACAACCTACAAGCCATGGTACTTTGTCTGTAGGTTGATCGTTAATAATAAGAAGAAGAACAGAAAATGGATTGGATTTTAAAATCAAAATTAAAAAATGTTTAATATAAGACGATCGGGGGAATAAATGGACAAAAACATAGAAAAAAAGATTAAACAACCTGGTTGATAACTCGAACAAAATCCATTCTTAAATAAATGAATTTAATATGTTTAGGTCAGAACGTTCAGGTGTTCGTGAGATGTCGCCCCTTAAACAGCATGGAGAAGAACATTAAGTCCTACAGTGTGGTTGAGTTGCCGACCAACAAGGAGGTTGTTGTCAAGGGTATGCCTCTCAACCTCTACAGCAAGGAGTTCCACTATGACAGGTACCTCAACGTTAACTCAAATTATTGGGTATAAATATGTTTTTCCCTAGCTTATAACGGTAATTCCTGAACTTATTCAATAAAAAAGATTTTAAAAAAAGAGGTGAAAAATTAAAAATTGAAAATTAAAAATTAAAAATTAAAAATTAAAAATTAAAAATCAATTAAAAAAATTTTAAAAGAAGATAATAAAAAAAAGATAAAAATTAAAACAAAGAGGGTTTGAAAAAGGATTTCGAAGCGCTCCGAACCATTAATTGAATTAAAATCATAAATGTCAATATTTTTAGAGTATTTGGTCCAAGTTCAACTCAGAACGAAGTTTACACCAACGTTGTTTCTCCATTGATTGAACAGGTAGGAGTTAGGGAGATATCTCAATAGCAACAGGACATTCAAACTTAACCGGGTTGGAAATGAATTTAGAATTTTGGTTCTATCCTAATATCTTTTTAACCTATAGTTGTAGGCCTTTGATATTTCAAAGCAAGAAACTTGTTTAATAAAATCATCAAAGTTTGAAGTATCTAAGGTTTTCACTTTCAGGTTGCAAAATTATAGGGATTAGAGGGATCTGAGGCTTTTTATTAATTCTTTCCTTTTTCCATTCTGTTACTTTTTTTTCAAAACAATGTTTTTAGGTTATACAAGGATACAACTGTACAGTGTTTGCCTATGGACAAACCGGTTCAGGTTAGTTTTCTATGTTTTAAAAATTACGTTATATTATATTTCAAGATTATATTTTTTTAAACATTTTCTTACTAAAAACTTATCAAAAATGATAATAATGGTTGTTTTTAGCTCAGTTTAAATTGATTTTATCAGGAAAAACCTACACAATGGAGGGAGGTGAGTACAGAATTTCTAAGAAGCCCTGGGATTCAGAGTCCGAGTCAGGTCAGCTACTTTTCATTTCCTCAACTCCTGGTTTAATTTTCTTGTTGATTATCGTAAAATTTGTCCATATTTTCAGGAATTATTGTCCAAGCTCTGTGCCAGATATTTGATGATCTGAGAACAGCGCAGGATACTGAATTCTCAGTCAGGGTAGGTTCAACAATAAAACATTTCAATTAAACAGTTTCATCTCCTACTCACAACGGTACCCGTTAAACATTGGTAAGTAACAATCAGGAAAATTTCGTCTTTTTTCTACCTTCATAAATGTTTTCTTTAACAAATTATTTTTTTTAATTTAAAAAAGTTTTTATAAAAGATAATTACACACATTATTTAAATAATATTAACGTATTCCAATTTTTCCCACTTTGAGATTTTTGGGTCCCGGGACCCTCCCCCTGGGGGGGGGGAGGGAGGAGGGGAATCCCAGGACCCCGAAAACCCCAAGTTGGAACAACACCCCAACATTTATTTTTTATTTTTTTCGAAATAATTGGTATTAGAAATTGTCCGACATTCTTCTTCTATTTATTGGTTCAGAATTCTGCTAATCTCTGCTTCTTTTTTAATTCTGATATTTCTGGTTCTGATATATTGTTGCAAGGAAGTTTAGCTCATTATATGTTTCTAAATTCTGTATCTCAGCTGCTGACATTGAACCCATGAACAACAATAATAATAAAATAATAATCCTTGCAAGTTTTCTGGAAATTTCTATCTCAGCAGGTTTGTAGATTGTTGAATGTTGATGACTTAGCTCTGTTGAAGGGTGAGGAAAGAAAAAAGAACACTGCACCAAACGTGGAATTTTGAAAATTTAAAAGGACCCAATGTCAGAATCTCCACTTGTCAACAATGACAAATGTGATAAAAGGAGTTTTGGTTAGGAGTAGATAATCAACAGTTGGAGTCTTGAAACTGATGTATAAGAACATCTTGGGCAGTACGTGCATTAAGAAGATCCGTTGTTGATGGATATTAACATGTTTCCCATGGGTTGTAGGTTTTTCTTAAAAACTGGCTAACCAGACCTGTTTCTAAAAAGTGCAAGTCGAGCTTTTCCATAGCAAGTCTATACCCAGAGAGGTAAAAAACCTCTGTTCTCCAGGATAATACAGCGTTGACTTATGAATGCAGGCACTCCTTGTTGATTATCTTGTTTTCCTCATCAATTTTTCTTTTTACCATAAGTTTCTTATGTGTGTACGTTTAACTTGGATTTGCCATTTTCTCTGTCTCCCTGTACTCCTAGTTACTGTTAAAAGCGCCTCTGCAAAGACATATGTCCTGCTTTGAGGAAAGCTAGAATTGAACTGACCTTAAAAATGTGTAATCTCACAATTTTCTTACATGTCTCTGACTCTGTTCTGTTGTGAAACGGCCATGCGGATTCTATGAATTCTATGAATTACGTATATAGTCCTTTTTAAGCCAACTTTATAAAGGCATGTAAGTAACCAAGTTTATAGCTTTGTTAAACAAATGAAACTCAATACACGTAACTATTTTCTTGGGTAATGTGCATTGTGCACTGAGCTATAATGGATTTGAACCAATGTTAGTTTGTAGTTGTTTTTCGGAAGCCCTAAATTGAAAAAGGTTTTACCCCGGTAATATGAATTAAATATTTTATATATCTGTATAGTGAATTTTCTTCTTTTACTTAAAAGTTCCGTTGGAACTTTTGAAATGACGAAACTAACTTACATCGGTAGAAATTCGGAACTCATTCTCTCTTTGGTTGTCGGCCGAAACTGAGTTGACATAGTTCCGTATATTCCAAAGTTCCCAACTATGATCAGATGGTTAAGAATTATTTTAATTAGGTTTCTTTCCTGGAGTTGTATAATGAGGAAATTTTTGATCTTCTCTCTCCTACTGATGATACTTCTAAACTAAGGTAGAGAACCTTTCAACAAGGGAGGTGGTCAGGCGGCCATGAGCCACAACTCATTCCCATCCATGCCACATATTAGCTTTTTTGTCTTCCAGCAGACATGAGCCACATTAGACATGGAAGACTGAAGAGTTTTGATTCATTAAAGCTAACATGTGGCATGGAAGAACATAGTTGTGGCTCATGGTCGCCTGTTTTCCCTGCTTCAATAAAATGTATGTAGAATTTAATTTGACCTGGGTCAAGACTTAGTAAAAAGCAAGACATGGTTAAACCGCATAGACGTGGTTCAACCAATTATATTGTGCGCCGGGTCAAGCTGAGGAGAAATGGTTCAACTTAGTCAACGCGGTACAACTATGTCTTGTCTATTCAATTAAATCTTATCCCTGAAGTAACCCAGTCTCGTGTAACGTTTGGAACAGGATGTTTGTTTAAGCATAAAAACAATTTTTTAAATATGATGTCATTTTTTCAAACTATTAAACTACACGCAATGTATTATAACCTGTAGGTTATGTTACTTTGAGCTCTAGGGTCGAAATCAAGACGCTTACCTTTATCTATTCGGGGTTAGTGGATATCACGTAACAGCATGCGATTATAAAGTTATAAACCGGGACTTAATATTTGGCATCACTGAAATCAGAATTAATTTAAGAATATAAATTGTCAAGATTGTACGAGGATGCTACGAAGAAGGGATCCGTAATTATTCAAGGACTAGAAGAAGTTCAGGTACATAAATTGAAATATTTTTTAACGATTTAAATATTGTCGTTCGTCAAATAATTTCTTAATTACTTTCTAGGTACGAGCAAAGAAAGAAGTTTACGGACTAATGGATAAAGGAGCACTAAAGAGAAAAACTGCGGAAACATTAATGAATGGTAAAAAGGAATTTATTGGATTAAAGGGACTTACCGTAATTTCAAGTGACCCACCTTTAAAAAAAGAGGAATGCTAGATTCACAACGGTACCCTCTAAATTTGTGTCTGATCAAGAATGAATGAGATATGCTTTCCAAACTGAAAATTATTTTTAAAAGTTGTTTTTATTTAAGCGACTTAGCTACAGAAACACTGAAGGAAATTGCAGGAATTTAATAACGTGTTAACGACAATATTTTTCTTATTGTTACTGTGATATAGGTTTAAGAGGACCATTGTGAATCGAAGGTAACGCTTTTTAAATGGAGGGTCAATTAATTTTACTTGTTATGAATGTAAGAAAACCTTTTTTTCAGCGAACTCGAGCAGATCCCACACAATATTCACCGTAACCGTACACATGAAGGAAGCCAGTGTCGAGGGCGAGGAGGTGATTAGGGTTGGTAAGCTTAACCTCGTCGATCTGGCCGGCAGCGAGAACGTTGCTCGAAGTGGAGCCTCTGGAGGTCGAGCTCGCGAGGCTGGTAGTATCAACACCTCCCTGCTCACGTTAGGGAGAGTTATCACCTGCTTGGTGGAGAGGACTCCGCATATTCCGTACAGGGAGTCTAAACTCACCAGACTTCTTCAGGTTTCTGTTCTAGTTATCTTCTTAGTTATTGTATTCCGTCTAATCTCACTATAGACTTCTTCAGGTCCTAATTATTTTTTAAGTTTATTTAATTTTAAAATGTTTTGTCGGATTTTTCTAACTGTTAAAACCTCAAGACCCCCCCCCCCCCACCCCCCAATTCAGTTTAATTCAAAAGTATTGCATTGACGACCATATTGAGGTGTTTCGGACTTGAAAATGTGGCTTGGCTCGGAGTAACGTGCCGGTCACCCCAATTTTTTTGGAAATGCCAGCGCGTTGGGTAGGGGGCTGGTAGTTTTTTGAAGCTAACAGCTGCCTCATAATAGATAGATAGATAGGATTAACAAATTTAGCCTTTCTCTCACCCATTCTTGCTTCTATATTGGTAGTTATAATTAACGTCATATTACGACTAATACATTATTTGCATTAATTTCCTTGACCACTTTCTTTAAATTTTTCCCTTTTTCTTAATTTTTTAAGATTTTCACCTTTTTATTTTCTTGTATTCTGATTTAATAATAAAAATGATATTCAGGATTCCCTGGGAGGAAAGACTAAGACCTCAATAATTGCAACAATATCCCCCGCTCATACAAACATTGAGGAGACCTTGTCAACCCTAGATTATGCCCAGAGGTAGGAAAATCTTTATATCACTTGAAAGACTGTTTACATTAAATAATGGAAAAAAAGCCCTAGATTATATTTTATTTGTTTGACTGTATAGTGGATGTTGCTCAGAGCAAAGAATATCACTGTACATTGTTTAGAGCAAAGAATATAACTGTATATTTATATTGTTCAGAGCAAAGAATATCACTGTATATTTTTAAGAGCAAAGAATATCACTGTATATTGTTTAGAGCAAATAATATCACTACATATTGTTTAGAGCCAAGAATATCACTGTTAGAGCCAAGAATATCACTGTATATTGTTTAGAGCCAAGAATATCACTGTATATTGTTTAGAGCCAAGAATATCACTAACCGACCTGAGGTGAATCAGAAGCTGAGCAAGAAAGCTGTATTGAAAGAATACACGGATGAGATTGATAGATTAAGAAACAATCTCTTCAGAGCAAGGTAAAAATAGCTAAGTTCCTTGGAACTTATTTAAACTAAAATGTATGTTAAATGACAAACATTATATAAATATTGAATATATAAAAATTAAATATAGATAAACTCATTGGATTATTATAGACGAAGATTTAAAGAACCCCCTTCATTTTTCACGAACACTCCTTTTAATTTTAATGAGAGAAATATATTGCAGTGCCAAGAGTGTTTTAACAATTCAGGGAAGGGTCTTTTAAATAAGATAAAAGAATTAACTAGTAGGATATATAGCAATGATAATTCATAATTGCAGCTAGACATTTTTCTTAAACCTTGAAGTTCTGTTCAAACTATCCTTTGGCTGAAAATAGGCAATATAGCTAAATATCAAACTTCAAACTTTCAGAACTTTCTTAATTTTTTATTTTGTGTTACATACATATTTTGTGTTACTGGTGTAAACTGTGTAGATTTTGAAAAAAATTTAAGATTTTTAAACACTCGGTATATTTTAGGGAAGGAGAAGGAGTTTATCTAGCCCAGGAGAACTATCAGGAGATGATGAACCAAATTCAGGTATAAATACTAAATTCAAGGTATGGCGGTCTGAGCTCTCCAAAATGGGATGGTTTTCAGATCCTTATCTTATCTTATCTTATCTTATCTTATCTTATCTTAAAAATTAGAATTAGGGATTAGAATAAAATGTCTACTGCTAATGAAATCAAAGATACTATTATTAGGCCCAGCAGGTTGAAATCAAGGATACTATTATTAGGCCCAGCAGGTTGAAATCATGGATACTATTATTAGGCCCAGCAGGTTGAAATCAAGGATACTATTATTAGGCCCAGCAGGTTGAAATCAAGTATACTATTATTAGGCCCAGCAGGTTGAAATCAAGGATACTATTGGTAAGATGAGAGCTCTCAAGCAGGAGATGGATAACAAGGTTCAACTCTTCGTGGAGTACGAACAGAAACTTAAGGTAAAGGGATTGCAGACGTTATTTCCAGTAATTCTCCATTAAGAAATTGGCATTTTCGATTCCCATCGGTTCCCTTTAAACCTCTAACTGAGAAATAATGAGAAAGTTATCGTTCTATCCTGGAAAAAAAGCGTTTAATTCTCAAAATGTATTTCACTTTATCGACATCAAATACCCACAAGTTACTTTTAGAAAAGCATTGTTAATCAATTATTTCTTTGATCAGACGAAGGTTTAAAGGGTACTGTTGTGAATCGGACATGCCACATTAATAGCATGGTGTTGCAACTTTCAATCTTCTTTCATCTAGTGATATGTGATGAATTAATCTTTTAATGCAATGCAGATCTATAGTATAATATACAGGCCATGGTAGTTGGGGCTTCACGCCTTCGGCTACTGCCACTCGGGCAAACAGTATCATTGCACATGTCATGCTAATTCTGTGATCCATGCACCCCGGAAGGGGGCACTGGGTTGCCGAGAGGGGTGGTTACCTGGTAACACTGTGTTATTGGGGAGTCATATTAGATAGATAGAAACCAATTTTAACATTTACAGTCAAATAATTTTTCCATTTGCATTCCAGCAAATATATCATTTGTGGTGATTGATTTGTGACTTTTTTAGAAATCAGCTAACCGCCCACCATAGGTTGCTGCGTGTTCACTTAATAAAAATATTGCAAAAAAATCAATATCGTCCATATGGTTGCGAATTGACGATTTAATATCGGAGAAATCACCGTATAGCCCCCCCATAAAAATTTGAAAAATATCATGTTTCTCAAAATTTTCTAGGGAAATTTTATGCTTGATTGTAATAACCCCGATGGGCGGTTGGCTTAATTCCAAAATTGATCACCATTAATTTGTATTTCACAATTTACTTTTACGAATTAGTGTGCACAATAATACAATTACTAATTATTTCGTAATTTTGTCAAAATGCTTAGTTACCAATCTTTCATCAAGCTTAAAAATATAAAGATTTTAGAAACTTTATTTCTATCCTAGGATCGGCAAGCCGAGCTGGAGAAGGAAAAGACAACCCTGCAGAGTTTAGAGGAGGCACTGGAGAGTGCCAAAAATGATCTCCGGGAGACTGCTCGAGAACGTGATCTACATTCTCATCTTGTGCACAAACACGTAGAGACGGAAACTAAACTTGGACAAGAGGCGCGCAAACTTTTGGTTTTCGCTCACGATACTTCAAGGTTGGCGGAGCAGTTGAATTTTAATATGGCTGTAAATCCCGGGATTAAGCAACTGTCCGCATCTTTTGCATTTCTAGGGATTAAAATAATTTCTTTTTGTCTCCGTGCCCTGAAGGTATACCAAAAATTGAGGTATCAAGCACTCATCCTACAGTTTTAAGTCGAGACAAGTGTTGTAGATTAGCGCTATTCCAAATAAAAGTTTAGAGCTCTGATTCTTTACTCAACAGAGTTTCAAATAAATTCTTAGATTTTTTAATATTTTGACTTTATTTAGCGAGGTGTCAGCACTCCATGATAAGCTGGATCGGGGAAGGAAGGTTGAGAATGAGAATGAAAATCTCTACGAGGATTTTCTTTCAAGGTTCAAGACTAAAATTGATCTCCTGTCTACAATCATGCAAACATACCAGGTATAAAAATAGTTTCATTACAATTTTTTTGCTGGAATTCTTTTAAGAATAAAATTAATTTTCTGTATTTAGGATGATCATAATTCTCAGAGGAAACAAATTGACGAGGGAATTTTACAAGCATCAGAACACAACAATAAAATCATGGTTGAGATCACTCAAATGATCTCTCAGTTAAATCAGGAACGGAATATTTCCAGCTCCAGGATTACAGAAGAGCTGGAGAAAGAGATTGGTGAGAATAATCATACCTTGAACCAGCATCACAAAGTTCTAAACTCAAGGATTAGTGAACTTCAAGCGATATCCCATGAGTTTAAGGACGTATCTGTTGAGACCTTTCTCCGGGAGATCTTGGTTCAGCTGGAGCGTGAACAAAAATCTTATCATAGCATGTCGGAGCTAGTTTCTTCATCCTCACAGGAGTTATTAGACACATTCTCCAGGACCGGAGAAACACTCATGTCCCACATGTTAGAACTCTGGAAGGAAGTTGAGAGTCAGGTTGTTCAGAACTCTGGAGAGTTAGAGAAAACCATAGAGATAAACTCCAGGACCACTAAATCATTGGACGTGATGAAGACTGCGCTTGAAACCTTGATGAGCGAGTACAAGACACATGCCGACATTGTCCAGCAAAACATGAAAGAGAACGACGATATTTGTAAGAAGATATCCCAGAGTAGTTCCAAGATGTTCAGCTCAGTATCTGGGAAGGATAAGGTGCACACGGAGATGAGGGTTAAAGTGCTGAAGGAGATCAAGGTTGAATCTGATGAAAAACTGAAGAATATCCATGGTTCAGTGTCCGACTGTGTACAACTGAACAACGAGGAATCCAAGATTCAAGAAAACTTCCTTGAAGTGAAGAACAAGTATATTCTAGGAACCTCGAACATTCTAGAGAAAACTATGAATGCGTCCGAAGGATCGCTGATGGAGATTAAACAACAAAACACGCGAACAGCGGAGAGTTTAAAAAATAAAAAATCCGTGTCCGCGGAGCAACTTAAATCCAACAAGGAGAATTTGGAGAAGTATATCGAAACCAGCGAGAAGATCAGGGAGAAGATGCACAAGGAGAAGCTGACACGGGTCAAGGAACTGGGCGGAGCAGTTGAAGGGTTCAGAGAGAAGATAAACTCCGAGCTGAAGGGAGTAGAGGAGGAGACTATTGGGTTTGTAAATACTGAAATCAAGCAGAATACTCCAACAGGAAGCACTCCAGTACCTAAAGAGAGAACCTACCCTAGAACTCTGACTGCTACTTCACCCCACGAGAAAATTATAGAAAGGTATTCAGTTATTTTTTTGTTTGAATTGAAAAGTCTTTGCCACAAACTCTGATTTTCTAATCCCTATATCTTTGCAACCCGATGTAGTAGACCTTAGTTATTTCAAAATATGAATTCTGTAATATCAAATAATCTAGGTTTGAAATATCAAAGGTTTAAACCTTCAGGTTTGAACTATATAGAGATTAGAAAATTTGATGTTGTGGCTAAAGACTCAATTCCTTTGCTTTAAAAACATGTGCTCCTAACGACCATTGCCTGTGTTGCTAAATCTTTCTTCAAATAATTTTTGCTTTTATTTTGTAAGGGGACAGGGTTATTCTATAGTTCTTTGATAGTTTCACCTATATTACAAGAAGTTATGGTTAAAAACATATCGAAAATTTGATTTGTAGGTTTCGGAGAAATGAAACCCTGAACACCGCTGCAAATTTACCATTGGATGAGATGGATTCTGACTCCGTGATATCCTGCAGTACTAGAGGTCGGAGCACCAGCCAAGCATCTGAATACCGACCTTTTAGGTAGCCGACGTTGTATTAGAAATTTTCTTTAAAAAAATATATTTTATAAGATGAGTGGTATGGGGTTATGTGTAGTATTTGTTGTTTCCATCATTACTATTACGATGTAAATCTGATTTTCTTTAATTGATTTCATTAATCGAAACCATTCCTGTTATATTCATTATTGAAGGGATCAAATAAAAAAAAGGAGTTATTGATGTCAAAATAAACTGAAATCTATTCTCGATTTTGATTTTGATTTTGATTTTGATTTTGATTTTGATTTTTATTTTGATTTTTATTTTGATTTTGATTTTGATTTTGATTTTGATTTTGATTTTGATTTTGATTTTGATTTTGATTTTGATTTTGATTTTGATTTTGATTTTGATTTTGTTGATTTTGTTTATGGTTCTTGTTTGGTTTGATTTGAGATATTATCTTAATCTTGTTTTGTTTAGTTCTCTGAGCGGATCTTTAACAGATCTAGCCTCGGTTTCTGATACAGAGGAAGTGGAGAGAACCACCGGCCTCAAGAAACCTCAGATATTTTTCTCTCAGAAGAATTAGGACGGAATTATGTTTTTGGATCCTTGATTGATTAACGGTTCTGGATTCTTGAGTTAGGGTCCTAGATCCTTGACTTTAGGTCCTGGATCCTTATTCAAGGACCTGAATCATTTATTTGAACGGTTCTGGATTCTTGATTCACGGCCCTGGATACTTGACTTACGGTCCTGGATCATAGACTTGCGGTCCTGGACAATTGATTTACGTTCCTTGATCATTGACTTACGGTTCTGGATCAAATCAAATCAAATCAAATCTTTTATTAGGCCACAAATTATACAATGTACATACATATAAATGCTAATTGAAAATAACAGACAATTAAGAGTATATTGAATAACGGTTTTTGATCACTGAGTTACAGCCCTGGATCCTTGGTTACGGTCCTGGATCCTTAACTTACTGTCCTGGATCTTTTTGATTTTTATTGATTTGACGCAGTTCTAAATTTTGTTGTAACTAACCCATCAAGGGAATATTAATAAAGAACTATTTTTCATTTTGCGTTGAAATGTTAATAATTTATTAAATTATCAGACAAAAATGGAATAATGGTTGAATTTGGTGGTATCCCTGTATCCAGGAGGAGGGGTAGAGAGATTACAACCCTGCCAGGATGGTTTATTAACTCTAGAGTTAGACCTGGGCTTAAAATACCCTCCCAGGTCAGAATTAAAAAAAATAAACACATTGAAAAACTGAAAGTTTAAAGACACATAATATTCAGATTTTTTGTATATTTTAACCCTTCATATAATTTTAAGTCTTCACTTTTTTTGTTCCGGACAAAAACTGCTTGAAATTGAAGGATTTTTGCATAAATATTTAAAGATATAAATTTCTCAAAAAGGCATGGATGTACTTCTTATTTTTTATTTTAATATTTTGTTTCAGGTTGAAGACCTACTTCATATCGAACCCTTACTCTGCCTAGAAGAAGATGATATGCTAGGTCTAGTTCCGAACCTAGATCTTCAAAACTTTAATCCTGAACCTCCCATTTACGCTCTCAGGTTCTGCCCTGTTCCCGGGTTTGAATCTATTCTTGGTCTAGTAAATGAGGATGGAAATATTGCATTCCAGGATATCAATCAAGTGAGAAAATTTTTAAATATCGCCAAAACATCAAAAACTACATTTAAAGTATATTTTTTGTTTATGATTCGTTCTTTTGAGAAATTTATCTAAATTATTTCTTTAACTTTCGTTAAACATATGAACATTTTTTGTAAGAAATCCTTGTAATTATTATATGAAAACCTCAAACCTATTGGATTTATAATATTATTTGCTTTTTTCTAGTCTACTCCACGTATGCCTCTGCTTGGTGAATCTGCGCACAAAAATGCAATTTTTGATTTTGCCTGGTCTCCTGTAGACGCTAAACTAATGGTCACAGTGTCAGGGGATCAGAAGGCCCGACTCTGGGATCTAGGAGACGGTTCTCTGAACAGGTAGATAACTAGACTGGACAAGACTTGAGACAAGAACAAAATGTACGGTAGAGACGAGGGGTGATGTCTTGACGGAGCGTACATGATGAACGGCCAGTACTAATTTTTCCAAGAAGTTAACTGATGGTACAGGACAGGATTAGGCATGTGTTAACGTGCGTGTGGGGGAGGGGTGTTATAATAGACAATACATGATGTACGACAGCGACCAGGACGGACCGGTACGGTATTAATTGTTCCAAGAAGTTACGTGATTAGACAGAACAGGGATAGGTATGAGTTCACGGGGCGTACATGATGTGTGATACAGAACAGGACTGACCGGTACGGTACTATACCTGTCAAGACGTCACGTGATGTGGCAGGGAACACATTAACAGGTCTTAACGGTACGCACATGTACACTGGTATAGCACAGGACAGAACATTTTGGGACGGTCCATAATGTACAGTACAGAACATGACTGACCGGTACGATACGAAACATGACAAGAAGTCACGTGATGTGACAGAAAGGATTATGTATGTCTTAAAAGGGCGTACAATGTACATGATGAACGATACAGACCAGAGCTTACCAGTGCGGTACTAAACATGACAAGAAGTCACATGATGTGACAGGAAGGGATTGGTATTTATTACAGTGTTTATATTAATAATTAGACATTTTTCACTGATAACTGGCAGAATTTAATTTGAAATGTACAGATTTTACAACTATCTGGAATTGCCAGGTTAGTAAGTTCAGTAAACCCGGTCCAAATTTGATCTGGGAGAAATCCTGTAGAAGGAACCTCTTGTAAATAAAAACTTTGTCTAAGGTTGCGTGAATACCGAGGTTACACTAGAAGCTTGAAATGTGTTGAATGGAAACCAATGTCTCGGCATGAATTTGCTACTGGAGCCAGGAATAATATTGAACCCAAGCGGATCTTGAAGTTTAATTTTTTAATGGGACTGTAGAGTGTAGAGTGTACTGTCAAGTGACCCTATCAGTGGCATGTGAGATATAGAGCGGCACCATTAAATGCTTTTTTTATTAATAATGAATGAGATATCTAGTAAGTTCTATTTGAAAAATTGATCATTTCCTATTGTGATTTCTTAACTGACGTGTGGATTTATGCTGCTAAAGCAATGGATGAAAATGTGAGAAATAAAATCTTGACGATATTTTTTAACATTTGCAGTCCCTTTAAAGAGGTTGATTCATTTTCAAATCATAGTATTGTTACAATATTATTATTATTAGAGATAATAACATATTTCTATGGGATACTCGCAGTCCTAGTGATACAAATCCAGAAAATATAATTAGGTAACAGCCAACCTTATTCACCTTACTTATATGTAAAGCTTTAATTATATGTTTGAACACCATACTCGGATCTTACTACAACTTTATCTTATTTATATATCTCTTCTTATCCTTTTCCAGTCATTCAATACTCTTCAATAGAGTAAGGACGAACTCCTGATGATGCCAAAGTTTTTGGCGAAATATATTGAGAAGAAAATGATATAATTCTAGTGCTAGAGAGTAGGGTTGGGATTTCTTTAAAAACGATCTAAAGTCTTCTTATCATTTACCTTCAAATTCCCTTCAATTTTGTTAAGGAGCCTGTATCTGTCCTGTAAAAAAAAATTATATTGGACATTCGGATTTGAAACCGGTTGCGGATCTAACGGATCCGGATCCTGACGATATTGTAACACTCTACTTTTGATCTTCGTGTAGTTCTCACATTAATCAATTTAAAATATTATTTTATATATTCTAACAGCAAAGTGTACATTTTATAACTCGTTTTTTGTTCCTTTAACGCTTTTTTTTACCCTCTTCTAATGATTGTTTAATTTCTGCATGTTTGTTGGTCTAATTTACAAATAAGATTTTTATTTAACATTTGAAGGTGCGCGCACGCGCATTCTACACGTCGAGGAGCAGCTAGCGCGTCTGTGACTGGTTTAGTTTGGTTGGATGAATACAGTCTTGTTTCTGTGGGTGGCAATGATGGTGTTATTAAGGTAAATAGTTAATTTTTTGTTCATGGTGTGTTTTCGGAGTTGTTTAAAAATTATACAGTATCTCGTTGACAAAATTTGTTGTTGGTAAAATTAAGGGGTTGTAGACTTAATTCCTAACAACCCCTTAAAAAAAGGGCTTGTCCTATTTACAATGGTACCCTTTGGTATCTTCAAGCAAAAGCAACAAAAAGGAAGATATCGTTGTTCTCGTTGCTTCTGTCGATTACACATACAGAGAACCCTAAAAAGAAAGTTATCACTGCAGACAGTTAAACAACTAACAAGAATACCTTTGTTAATCTGACATGTAACTCATGTGGACGCACTAGCGTTAAAATAGTGATTAGAATGCGCCAATAACGAGCAAGGCCATTAAAGCACATTGAGGAAGGAAGAAAAGTATGACGCACATATGTACAATGCACATACTTACAAGTAAAGTAAAGTAAAAGTAAAAAAATATTTATTTATGAAATATAACAAAAACAAACAAAATAAAGTGTTTCATACTTACATACTTAATACTTTTACATATATACATTACAGCTAATGGGATATTGTGAAATATATGGGAATCAACGTATTAACCTTTATAATAAAGGTCGTCTCCTATATATACATTTGTTAGTTTTAGCTCGCACACCCCCACACCAAATTAACTTACATTTTTTTATATTCCACGGGCAATGCTAAAATCCTGATTTAATTCCAAGCGGATAAACTTTGAATGATAATATAAGCATGGGCAACGCCAGGTTCTCCAGTTAGTAAATGATAACAATATTAAAAAATAATGGAATCAATTGAGTTAAATTTTGTTAGGTTTGGGATATGAGGAAGAACTATTCTCTTTATAAGAATGATCCAATTCCTAGACAAGAAATACATCATCCAGGAACCTCAGGAAACCAGGTACAGTGAAACCCTTAATAACGAATACATCGAAAGAATTCATCAAATGTCGTATTCTTCACTTTCTGATAATGGAATGTTGCAGATATTTAGTTTTTTAATTAAATGATTATATGGAACTCTTTAAAACTGTTCCCGCATATTCATGGCTATTTATTTATTTTCGCAAATACTGAAATTTACGTAATAAAGTATAAAACTCATTGAAAAATTGCCAAGACGACATTTGATAAATTCTTCCGATGTATTCGTTATTAAGGGTTTCACTGTATAAAGTAACAAAACATTCCACAAGAAAATTAATATTCTTGTATTAAAGGGACTGTTAGTGTAATTAATATTCTTGTATTAAAGGGACTGTTAGTGTAATTAATATTCTTGTATTAAAGGGACTGTTAGTGTAATTTTAAGGGACCCTTCATTCAAAGATAAAAATTCCCGAATTAAAATGATATCCCTGAAATCTTGATCTGTTCAGTAATGTGGAAGATAACGTCGTTTTTCTGAACATAAAAATGTTGCTTAAAATTCAATATATTATTGGGTTGTGTTTAAGCATTCATATCATTGCATATGGCCACATTTCTTAACTTTATTAAAGCAATAAGTTTAAATGATCTTATTGATATATTTTCTAGGGATACACTAGTATTCTTCACACTCCACATTCCTGTTATATTTATGTTTCCTGTCTGGACAGCAAAATATATAAATATGATATTATCAATGCCCATCAAAGGTAAGAAAAACCAGTAGAAAATAAATAAAGCCTAATGTGACTAAAAACGGAATTTTCATTGATCTTCCATTACTAGAGTGGCATGACCGATTCACAACAATACCTTAATATGGAAAAAGATGAATGAGATATCCTCATATTTATGTCTAATATAAAAAATGGCGATATATTTCCCAATATTTCTCAGAAAAAGGTTTGAATGATTATGTTGTAAACCGGGCTTGCCACTTTGTAAGTGGAGTGTCAATTGTTGTTAGCAAATACGCACATTTAGTTGTCATTTTAATTTGACAGTCTCTCAAGCACTTCTTGCTTGTAAAAACTAAGGAATGGAAGGTATTGGACAAAGAAGTTATTGCTTATGAATCTAAATTTTAAATCTATATCTTTGCAACCGAACGAAGACCTTTGAAATAGCAACATGCAAAGAAATGGGAAGTAAAAAATTAGAGTATGATGAGGCGAGAAATAAGTTTCTTTCGCAAGCTTTCATTTTAAATCGCGAAAAAAGCCTTAGAAAATATCCACTAACAAATACTTGTTAAAAAATGTTAAATTCCAAACTATGATAAATTATTCAGCCCTGATTTAAATTCATTTTGGGATCGAGATCCCAGCGGCAAAATTTTAACCAAAGCCTAGAAAACTTTTTGCTCTCAAAACACACAACCTATGAGATTTAATTTATTACCTTCCTAATCAATTAATGAAAAATCAAGTCTATGCATAAAAGTTAACGAAGAAAAAAGCGTAAATGTTATAAAAAAAAAGCAAAAACTAAAAATATGATCATGTGCCGGATCCGGATCCATTTTTTACAACACCCTACCAGAATCCGGATCCACATTAAAGTTAAATGGATCCTAAGCACTCCCTAAAAGTCTAATTTAATTTGATTTGACTTTTGGTCAAAAAATTTAATTTTTAATGACGATTTTTTAGACCTGTGAATACCTACACTGGAGCAGATATAGGAAACTTCTTCATTAAATCTAGTTTATCCACCTGTGGAACCTACCTAGCAAGTGGGAGCTGTAATAATAGTGTTTATATCTGGAATACAAACAGTCCAGGGGGTGCCGTAGCATTACTTGGTCCTCAGGTAGGGATATTCATCATATATCAAAAATCAAATATTGAGATTAAAAAGACGACCCAAAATTGTTAAGTATGACTATCTAAATGTTTAAGTGTAATTTCTGATTTAAATATAGTCTTTTAATGGATTAGTTATAAAGAAAAAAGTTTGTTTTCAAATGCAGAAAAGCATGGATCTGTTAGAAAAAGATCTCAATAAATTCCGCACTGTCTTCTCAGAAATCTCATCCTTTTTAGGTAACCCTGTACTTGGAGATCTAGTTTTTCTTAAAGGGACTATATCCGTAATTTCAAGTTACACGTCATTTGTAGAGCAACAGATTAATTGTTTTTATTGATTCCAGCTAAAACGTTAATTGTAGATCTATGCGGCATAGACAATGGAGGAAATTTACATAATGTAAACATGGCGTTATCTTTCTGTTATTAAGGTTTTAAGAGTTCCTTTGTGAATCGGACATGCCACTCCGTTTTTTTTCAAATTACGTCAACATTTGCTTTGCTGTTGTTCCTGGATCCGTCCGGAAATCCAGATCCAGAAAATTACCTTTTAAAGTTTTCAATGGATTCTCGACCTAACAAAATTTTAAGGTTCACTGTTGATTTTGACAGATTTTTCGATCTTTTATTACCCTTAGTATAAAGCAATTATCTTTTGATTTAGATACAACACGAGGCAAAGTAAATAAATGAAATCAATACAGATGTAAAATCAAGTGAGATAAATTTGTCAACCCCCTCCTGTATGTGTCCGTAGGACTTGGTTTATTCATTAGTAGATCTGAGTCTAATCAATTGTTTTGTTATTTTATCTGTTTTCCAATTTATTTGTGAAGTCTCATTTTTCCGGGGAAAATGTCTGTATCTTTTTGATAAAGACAATTATAAATCTCATTTGTATATCAAGAAAAAAACCTCTATCTGACATGGCAGTCTTAGTTTCTGGACTAAATATAGTTATAATTGATCTCGTTTTTATAAAGCCTCAGATTGTTACATATGTTTCTTGTTACAGTTATAATTAATCATATTGTTATAAAGGAGGAGGCGGCTACATGTGTTTCCTGTTACAGTTATAATGGATCACGTTGTTATAAAGGAGGAGGCTGTTTCATGTGTCCTGTTACATTTATAATTGATCATGTTTTTATAAAGGAGGAGGCGGTTACATGTATTTCCTGTTACGTTTATAATTGATCACGTTGCTACAAAGGAGGAGGCGGTAACACTTGTTTCCTGTTAAATAGTAATAATTGATCATGTTGTTGTAAAGGAGGAGACTGTTACATGTATTTCCTGTTACATTTATATTTGATCATGTTGTTATAAAGGAGGAGGCGGTTACACGTGTTTCCTGTTGAACAGTAATAATTGATCATGTTGTTATAAAGGAGAAGGTTGTTATATGTGTTTCCTGTTACAGCTATAATTGATCAAGTTATAAAGGAGGAGGCGGTTACATGTTTTTACTGTTACATTTATAATTGATCACGTTGTTACAAAGGAGGAGGCGGTTACACTTGTTTCCTGTTAAACAGTAATAATTGATCATGTTGTTATAAATGAGGAGGCTGTTTCATGTGTCCTGTTACATTTATAATTGATCATGTTTTTATAAAGGAGGAGGCGGTTACATGTATTTCCTGTTACGTTTATAATTGATCACGTTGCTACAAAGGAGGAGTCGGTTACACTTGTTTCCTGTTAAATAGTAATAATTGATCATGTTGTTGTAAAGGAGGAGGCTATTTCATGTGTTTCCTGTTACAGTTTCAATTGATCATGTTGTTATTATGGAGGAGGTTGTTACATGTGTTCCTGTTACAGATATAATTGATTATGTTGTTATACAGGAGGAGACTGTTACATTTATAATTGATCATGTTGTTATAAAGGAGGAGGCTGTTTCATGTGTTTCCTGTTACAGTTTCAATTGATCATGTTGTTATTATGGAGGAGGTTGTTACATGTGTTCCTGTTCAGATATAATTGATTATGTTGTTATAAAGGAGGAGACTGTTACATTTATAATTGATCATGTTGTTATAAAGGAGGAGGCTGTAGCATGGGTTTCCTGTTACAGTTATAATTGATCACGTTGTTATTAGGGAGGAGATGGTTACATGTGTTTCCTGTTACATTTATAATTGATCACGTTGTTATAAAGGATGAGACTGTAAGAGTTCTAATTGATCACGTTGTTATAAAGGAGGAGGCTTAAGAGTAATAATTGATCACGTTGTTATAAAGAAGAAGGCTCTAAGAGAAATAATTGATCACTGTTATAAAGAAGGAGGCTGTAAGAGTTATATTTGATCACGTTGTTATAAAGGAGGAGGCTGTTACATGTGTTTCCTGGAATTTCAAAGAGAATATACTCGCTGCCTGTACAGATGATACTAGACACAGGTCAGTTAGTTCAATTTTATAAATCAGCCTTTATAAACTTTATAAATTTATTGTTTTATATCCAACATATTTTAATCTACCTTCTCCCAATAAAGCAAAACTCAAACCCGGCTGGGGTGTATAAAGAAATTTATTAGGGGGGAGGAGGGGGACATTAATATGTAGGCAAAATTATTTTCTTTTTTCCACCTTAATACTTCCCCCTAAAGGGAAACAATAGGAAGTAAATAAACATTGGTTTAATGTGCGAATTGTGCAAGTTCAAAGGAGTATTTTTATTATGTTCACCAATTAAAGAGAGTTTCTGGCTAGTTGACCTGAGAGTGCAGTATTATAGAAAAAATTGTGATTCATTTGAATTTCTATAAAACCGTTTTTAAGGTGTATACGTGCTGAGTAAGAGCACACACTCTTTAAAAATCACAAGGATGGTTAATTCTGGAAGCTTGATCTTAAGAATCAATCTTTTTTAATCAATAACCCGGATGAAAAACGTGCCAAAAACTGTTCTATAAATACTAATACTGCACTCTCAGTTCAATTACCATACCTAGCCATAGCCAGTCACTCTCTTTAAGTTTAACAGTTATCTGTTTAATCTAATTCTAATTATTTTATCCTGATGAATTAATAACGTCGTTAGAAGTAGATGAATTAAATTTCTTAGTGCGACGGAGAGTGTAAGCGCATCTAGGCCACACCGAGTTGAACTACTTCGCCCTTTACATAAATCCTGCCTCTGGATTAATATTTTATTTTTAGAATTTGGAGACCCCAACGGTGCACAGATACTCTCCGTATCCGGGGACGGGCTAAAATGACCGGAGTGAAACCAACTCTAGAGTACCCAAGTCCGGTCAATCCAATACCTGTCACCCCTTCAACCGGGAGAATACAACGTTTACCAAAGACTCCCACCAGTCAAAAGTCCCGATTGAAAGTACAAACCCCGTCCATTAAATCTTTTCTGACTCCTAAAAATTCCGGTTCTCCGTTCTCTAACGCATCTTCAAAAAGCGTGATGGCCGGAAGTTCGACCGGTTCAAAAATTTTAGAATTTTCCTCTCCTGTCAACTCCGGGAAGCGCGGTAAGAAAAGGCGGTTAATGGAAGAAACTGAGGAAGAGAAATATAATTCCACTCAATCGGATTCTATCAAGAAAAGTATTAATGATCTCCTACTAAACCCAAGTTCTCCGGTAAAATGTCAGTTTTCTCCGAATACATATAGATCTCCGTCTAAAAACTTTAACTCCGTCTTTGGTTGTCTGGAACCTAGATCTCCCAGACTCATTCAATCTCCCCTGAAGCGCACCTTGTTAGAATCTCCACTCAGATTAGCAGTAAGACGACCTCTAGAAAACCTCCAATCTCCGACTGCTAATCTACCAAACTATATCAAGGACGGAACGTCTCCGTTATGTGTGTCCCATGAGAAGCCGGCACGGAAGGCTGACTGGTTGACCCAGCTATCTATTGAGAAACAGAAGAGCATGCCAGCCAAACCTGAGAGAACAAAAACTCCCAAATCTCGCAAAAAGATTGGATACAAAAGCTGAGAAAAGCTCAAATTCCATGATCTAATTAAAATAGAAATATTTAAAATTTGGTCGATCTGTTTTACTTTTTTCTCAAATATTATTTTGTCTATTTTATGTTTATAAATCATCAATCTTCCGTCCAAAGCACAAAATTCTTCAAAAAGAAAGTTTTATATGCCTTAAAAACGTACAGGTATGTAAATTTAACAGGAATCACTATTCGTTATTAACGAAATGTAGGCTTTCAGCTGACTGACGAAATATTATTAAGTTTCGAGAATAACATTCTTTCTTAAAAACAAGATCCGTTGAATTTTAAAGATTTTTTATTTTATTTAAATATTTTATAACAATGCTATATCTAAGCCTTAAAACTTAAACTTTGCTTATCTGCAAATAGCACAGGTTTTAAGGATTTTATGATAATTTTTATGATCTATACAAAAAAGCCACTTAACAACATTTAGAAACATCAGCTTTAAATCTAAAAAAAAATTATCTAAACTTTAAAATCTGGTGCAAATTGTATCTTGTTAATAAAAGCTGCCACAAAAAATATCCAATCTTTAAAACCTGCCACATAAAGTCGAAAATGAAGTCTTACTTTGTCAAAAAATATCTAGATGAACCCCCCCCCCCCCCGGGTTAGCTAGTTCCGTCTTGATTTTTTCTGTTATTCTGGCAAAAAAGTATTGTATCTGCAATATTTGTCAAATTCCTTTAGTTTGATAGGTAACAATTTGATATGTCTACATAAAAAATATCTCGCCTTGTTGTCAATTGTTTGATTTTTTTATTAAAAAAATTTGCTTTGTGAGATTTTATGGCTTAAAATAAAAATACTTCGAGTTGTTTTTGGTCTTTATAAATTGAACTTTAAAAGGAACTTTATATGTAAAAGTCATTTCCTCACAAAAAAAAACATAAACCCGCAAATCCGCGATTGATAATTAATATCCATTTATCGTGTAATATACTTGCCATAAGTAACATTTTCTATGAGTTACACACTTGCCATTATTTTATCCTTGCAATGTTAATTATAGCAGATATAACTTATCTAAAATAATGTTAAATGTAACTGATAATAATTTGTCCAATTTATCTGTTGCTAATATTACCATTTTGGAAAGCGTTACTAATGTGTAATAACATCTCATTATGTATTTTTGGCAAATGAAACTGAGTCTAAAAGTTAACCTAAACCTAAAAACTTTCCTTTTTGAATTATTTATTCTTTCTATTCAAAATAATTTTTAATAAATTCATACTCATTTATTTTTTAATCTATTAAAAAATTGGCATAGCAAATTAAATGGGACAACGTTGATTATCAAAATATTTTATCCCCCCCCCCACCGTAGTACCCCCCAGCACTGGTATTATAATGGAAAATTTTATCATTGTACCAAACATATTGGCGACATAATAATTATAATTCCGGGATTATTACTTTTTAAAAGAAGATTGTAAAGTTTTAGAGAAAAAGTTACAAAATATATTTTGTATTTTTTAATGCGCATTTTCTTATCAACTAATCATATACATATAGGTTGACCGCCGTAGGTATTCTCACCTAGTCTCAATATGTTTTGATAAGAGAGAGTTGAAATGTGATTAGAATTTAGAGTATTGGTTCTTCTGGTTTAATCAGCCAAGGTTTAGTTTCTCCGTATCCTGGTATTCACTGGTTCTAATGTTTGCTTTTCCAGAGAAGAGCGTAATAAGCTTGTCTCGAAGCAAAGTAAAGAAAATGGAATATATAGCTACGGAGTTTCCAGATGTTTGCCAATGGTTTGAAACTATTTCATCGGAGCAGACCTTGATGAGCAGATCCGTTTCCGGACCTAACTCTCCAACTGAGGAGGATATGCCTGAGATAGCACATGCTCCTACTCCGAACAACTCTCCTTCTAAACATGAAGAGGAGACTTCAATCCTTCAACCACACTTTGAAGTTGAAGAAGAATGGAACCAATCTTGGGTTGATGAAGATCTGAATGAGTACAAGGCTAGGGTTGGATGCTCTTGGATCGAATCAGAGCATACCTGCAACGCCGGAGAGAATTGCTTGTTCGTCAGGAACATACTTGGCCTGGATCAGATTCCTCATGCAATCGCCTTTACTCCGAAACCAAGGATTCAACGGGTGATGTTGGCTCGACCCACCGCTAATGGGTTGTTTCAAATCTCGGAGACTAGAGAACTCACGAAAGACCAAATACAGATGATCATGAAGATGCCACGACAAAACCAGATCAAGATTATTCAGGTTAGTTTTAAATAGACACGGATAGCGATAAGTAGTTGAATCATTTCTCTTCACTTGAACCGGTGCACAAGAGACGTGGTTCAACGACATTTACTCGGTTCAACTGTTTTTCTCTATTTTTGAAATCCAGTCCATGAGCTTGCAAATTTTGAATTGACTAAACTAATTTAACTGGTACATTCTCGTTGAGTTAATATGAATGATATGAGATTCTCATATTATTCATATTAACTCCTGTCTTATTCTTAGTGGTGGACTGTAATACAGTTTTTATTTTTTAAGATTCTTTTGAAATAATTATCTTCTTTGTCAGGCAAGAACGCAGGTTGAGGATAAGCTGGAAGAACCTATTTATTTATCAAACATGAACAACTACAGGGTTATCAAGGAACCATTGAAGGTACGTAATGAAATTTATTTAAGAAAACATGCACACGAACAAAAAAGTTCGAGGATTAAGTAATATTTTTCGCGCATTTTCAAAATTTTACCAAATTCAAAAACTTTGGACACAAATTTTTGTAAATTTGAGCATCCATAAACCTTCCCTGGGGTCATGTGCTTTCCCACACGAAATTTGGGCCCGATCTGGTCTGCCGTTTTGACGTTTATTGGATACAAACTGACATACAGACAAGCAAAGTCAATATATAAAGAGATAAAGATTCAACTTTCATAACACAAATCAGAAGTTTCTTTTAGTGGATCATAAATCAGGGTGAAATGAGATTTAAAATCAAAATTGTAAAGAAATCTAAATTTACTGACCTAGGCTTAGAGAGCGGTTCGCGCCCCCTTCTAGCACAATTTCAGTGTCTAAGTATTTTAAGTGAACTTTTTTTCGTAATTGTAAAACGTATGATGTGGCGGATTTTGAAAGATTTCTAGAATAAAATAAAGAAGATTTTTCCTAGGTTAAATTTTTACCTTTAAATTGTCATGTGATTAGCCACTAAAATGTGTGTCCGATCAGTTCAGCCGTTTTGACGTTTTTTGAATACAGATAGAAAGACAAACAAGCCAAATTTATTTATAGATATTGTTATATGTCAGGTTCAGCTTCAGAGTAGACAGAATATATCTTTGAAATCTCCACCTTCACAACCATTCATTTCATCAAAGTACATGAATCCTACACGGCAGTACGTAAACCCTCCAGTACAGTACAATGCAACCTCTCCTCCGTACCAGGCCCCCTCTCCTCCCTATCCCTCCTCAGTTCAGTACTCAGCTCATTCTCCGGTTCAGTTTCCGACTCCTTCTCCGAGTCCTCCCAGCTCCTCCACCTCTCCCGAGGGTCCAGAGAGTGCACCAATCAATCATATTTGTCCAGATTGCACTAGCGGGTATGTCTTTGAATTATTCAAGATATGTTCATACGTTGGCTTATAAATGCTTTGTTTATGGGAGGGTTTGACTGTCTGTTGACAAATCTAAGTAATAGATCCCTCCAAATACTTCAGTATTCCATTTTTTCTTAAAATTTTTAGCTGCTATTTTTTAAAGGCGACAAAATTAAAGGCGTTTACTTTTTCGTAAAATTTGTTACTAATTGGAACCCTTGAAAAAGTAAATATGTCAGTTCTGTAACTCGGCTTATTCAATAAAACAAACAAAATGCTTGGATTTGTAAATATTTTTCATTAATATTTTCTGCCAGGTTTCGGGATTCTAAACAGCTTCTGAAGCACAGGAGAAATCATCATCAGATTTACACATGTAAGGAGTGCGGGGAAAAGGTAAGAACTTTAAAAGGAATGTTCGCGGTTTTTAAGTAGATTATGTTATTCCGAAGAAAAGAAGATTTGGTGAACAGTGATACATGATTATTGTTTATGTTATGATTTTTCTCATGCAATACATAAAAGAAATTCTGATTATTGCCATACATGATATATATATATGTATATCACATCAATGTGCAGATACCATTATAGGCAATATTTACGAATATCTAGCACATGTAATATAAAAATGAGGGACTCTTCTTTCTTTTGACGGTTTAGTTTGTTAACAGAGTTTCAGAACAAGGAAAAGATTCACCATTCAGGGGGGTTGGTTTTCGTAGACTCCTAAATTCACGCTTTTTTAGATTCCTAGATTCACACTTTTTCAGATTATTGGATTAATTTTTTTAGATTTCTGGATTCACACTTTTTTAGATTTTTGATTTCAAACTTTTTTAGATTATTTTTCAGATTACACTTTTTTATTCCTGGATTTATGCTTGTTTTAGATTCCTGGATTCGCATTTATTTAAGTTCCTGGATTCACACTTTTTAAATCCCTGGATTCACACTTAGTTTCATAGATTCACACTTTTTTAGATTCCTGGATTCACACTTTTTTAGATTCCTGGATTTACACTTTTTTAGATTCATGGATTCACACTTTTGCTTATATATTTTACATTTTTTTTAAAATGTGCAAATGATATCCAAATTGTTAAGATCTGCTTAATTAAAGTATATTTTCAATTATGTAGAATTTTAGTTCATTTTTTTCCATAGGCAATTGGTTACTACAAGATGGCTTCCCACTCCAAGAAGGCGCACAGTAAGGAACCAATCTACTTTTGTGAATGTGGGAGGAATTTTGGAGAAAAGAAAGGGATGACCAAACATCAGAATACCTGCTCAGTTTTCGCTGCCAGAAAGGTAAAACCTTGAATTAATAATTTAGATATTTAAAAAATTTTAATTTATTTTTATATTTGTTTAACATAAAGCCTTATACCATTTCCATTCCCCAGTCTTATACCATTTTTATGTTATTTTTCATTTAAAACATTTGTTACCATCTGGTGAAATCAGAAAATTCTAAACTTCTAGGGCAGCGACCAATCTTTGATACGCAAAAAAAGATTTACTTACAGTACTTACAATAACTTAGTGCATGATTAGTGATCAGAAGCTTTAATTGGTTTTCTGGTATTCTGGATCCATTGTAATTCCAAAAATAGTGCTGAGCCTTAAAATGAACATTTATTTCGTAAAATTAAATCAAATATAAAGAAGGTTTCATCCGAACCACCATTTGATTGTTACGCATGCTGTTTTCGTTCTTGTTTTTGGAAATTCCCTCAAGGACCGGGGTGTGGGATTAAAGTCTCAGGAAGTCTAATTTGATAAGATATTAGTGACAGAATAAACAAATAATTATAATCTTTGATTGTGTTTAGGTTTCTTAGAGCTATGGTGATGAAATCAAGTTTAGAGTGATTACAAGATGCATTTAAACTTCTGTAACTACCTCTAATCATTTCATGTTTATTCCTTCACAATTCAACCGTTCACCTGTAAACATAAATGTTCAAAATTCTCTGTATTTTATCTTAATCTTATTCCAGAAATATAATGTAAATTCTTCTCCCCCTACTGCATGGTTTAAAAGATTTTGGGGCTTTGGAAAATAAGGAACGAAGTATTTGTTTTTGTTAAAAAAATCATCTGCAGTTCCTCCAATAGGAAACTTGTTTTTTTATATCCAGTCTTTTAAGATCAGCATGGGGGGGAAATAATTCAAGTGGGAAGTGAGGGACATTATATTTCGAAGAAAAATACATAACTTTGTTTCTAAAACAGACATAATTTAGTAGTCCATGAATGAAATCTAAACCGGAGGAGAATTACCAAAGTACATTCAAGTAACCTACATATAACCTACAAATCAATAAATTGTCGTGTTAAAACTGGAAAATACGTGTTTTTAAAAATATGCTGTAAATATTTGTATCCGTCATGAATTAATGTGCCAACCTAGTCTTTAGTCGACATAAAATAAAACAGTTGTAAGCAATTTCAAAAAAAAAACCAAGAATATTAAGTTTTTCAAAATAATTAAGATATTTTTTACGCATTCCCATCCTGCTGAGACAGCGCCGCGTAGTATTTCTAAACCCTGATTTTTACGCAGAAAGCTAAGTTAAATTTGTTAAAATTTCAATATTTTTATCCTCTGGAATTGCTTTTAACAGTTAACATGTGTATCGTGTAACCTCTAATATTCTCGTGCAACAATATATTTTAAAATAAAATTTCAGAAAATATTTTAATTATCACTATGGGGGATAGTGGTACAGGGTTCAGAGACAGATCTGACAGTAACAGCGCTAGCAGTCAGGTCAAGATAGGACCTTACATCCTGGGGGAAACATTGGGGATCGGAACCTTTGGCAAGGTTAAAATTGCGTTCCACCAGCAGACCGGGCACAAGGTCGCCATCAAGATACTCAACAGACAGAGGATCAAGAACCTTGACGTCGTGATGAAGATCAAAAGAGAGATTCAGAATCTGAAACTGTTCCGACATCCTCATATTATCAAACTGTATCAAGTTATTAGTACTCCGACAGATATATTCATGGTTATGGAGTATGTATCAGGTATTAGGCATCATCTATAGTGCTGATGGAATAAATAACTCTACCCCTCCCTCCCCCCTTCTAGAATTAATAGATTGGAAACCCAGCTTTGTCTATTTAACTAAAATTGATCTAAAAAAATTAACCTACTGAATAACTACTTCATGAGTTATGGTCGGTAATACAAACTTCTTTATTTATATGTTTTTATACAGCTGGAATAAATTAATTGATATTTTTCAGAGTTAATCTAATTCTTTAAGATTAGTTAATTTTGCCCTTTTATTAACAAAGACAGCAAGAACAATAAAGTACTACCCCTTTCTCTCTCTGTATTGATCTCAGAAATGAATTCCACGTAACAGCTGGCTACTAGCGCACCCGACAGAATGCTCCAATATTTAATTTGACATCGGAAATGAGTTTCTTGTGCCTAATTACCTGTAAATTGACATACACCTCGAAAAATATATAGTTAGATGACCCAAAACGTAATTGCTGGCTACTAGGGCGCCGATCAGAGTGCTTAAACTAAATTTTTTGACATAAGAAATGGAATACCCGTGCCTAATTACCTATTAATCGACATACGACATGTAAATTGTGTGGCAAAATGACCCATAATGTAACTAACATCCGGCACTAGCGCGCCGATCAGAACGCTCCAATGTCTATTTTGACCACAGAAATGAATTCTTCGTTCCAATTTACCTGCAGTTAGTTGTATTGCATGCTACTTTTGTTTTGAATAATGCCAAAATTGAAAAAGTTAAGAATTGCAAATATTTTCTAAAATGCGCGCGCGGGGAGATTTGAGGCTTTTATGCGCAAAACCGTTAAGGGATTACAAGTTTGAAAGCATCTTCAAGCAAATTCAAGTTCATTTCATGGTGTCAAGATTGCAAAAATGCGAAAAAGTAACATTTTACACCATAAAGCGCGCGCGCACTTTTGTTCGGATTTTTATAAAACTGAATTTTACAGTTACAATGCATAATTTTTAGTTTACATGCAAAAAAAATCAGTGTTCTACGACAATTCTAAGTTATGAATAAGCCCTATTTAAATTTTCCGAAAAGTAATACGTTTTGCGGCCCCCCCCCTCCCCTTCAAGCCACGGCTTAAATTCTTTAAATTCGGCCTCTGTTTCCTCTAATATGTTTTTTTCAGGTGGAGAATTATTTGACTATATTGTAAAGCACGGGAAACTGAAGGAAGACGACGCCAGGAGATTCTTCCAGCAGATTATTTCTGGAGTAGATTACTGTCATAGACATAATGTGGTTCATAGGTAGATTATACTAGTAGTAGATTGCTGTCATAGACTTAATGTGGTTCATAGGTAGATTATACCAGTAGTAGGTTACTGTCATAGACATAATTTGGTTCATAGGTATATTATACCAGTAGTAGATTACTGTAATAGACATAATGTGGTTCATAGGTAGATTATATCAGTAGTAGATTACTTCCACAGACATAATGTGGTTCATAGGTAGTTTATACTAGTAGTTGATTACTTCCATAGACATAATCTGGTTCATAGGTAGATTATACCAGTAGTAGATTACTTCCATAGACATAATGTGGTTCATAGGTAGATTATATCAGTAGTAGATTACTGTCATAGACATTATGTGGTTCATAGGTAGATTATATCAGTAGTATATTACTGTCATAGACATAATGTGGTTCATAGATAGATTATACCAGTAAAAGATTACTGTCATAGACATAATGTGGTTCATAGGTAGATTATATCAGTAGTAGATTACTTCCATAGACATAATGTGGTTCATAGATAGATTATACCAGTAGTAGATTACTGTCAAAGACATAATGTGGTTCAAAGGTAGATTATATCAGTAGTAGATTACCGTCATAGACATAATGTGGTTCATAGGTAGATTATGTCAGTAGTAGATTACGGTCATAGGCATAATGTGGTTCATAGGTAGATTATATCAGTAGTAGATTACTGTCATAGGCATAATGTGGTTCATAGGTAGATTATATCAGTAGTAGATTACCGTCATAGACATAATGTGGTTCATAGGTAGATTATACCAGAAATTGATAACTGTCATTGACATAATGTGGTTCATTGGTAGATTATACTTGTAGTAGATTACTGTCATAGACATAATGTGGTATTTAGATTATACCAGAAGTAGACTACTGTCATAGACATAATGTGGTTCATGGGTAGATTATACCAGTACAAGATTACTGTCATAGACATAATGTGGTTCATGGGTAGATTATATCAGTAGTAGATTACTGCCATGTGATTCAAACCTAAAAGAAACCATTTAGTCTATTCAAAATAAAATTTTAAGAAATTAAGGAATGAAAAATTGTGAAATTGATTTAGCCTTTAGATAATATAATATTGACAATCGATCTTTTTTATATATCATTAAACCACTTATTTTTATAATATTATAATTCAGTTAAATCGGTTTATGATTACAACCTGATGTTAAGGGATTTGAAACCTGAGAACCTATTGTTGGATCAGTCCATGAACGTAAAGATCGCTGACTTCGGCCTCTCCAACATGATGACAGACGGAGAGTTTCTAAAGACAAGCTGTGGATCTCCGAACTATGCTGCTCCTGAGGCAAGTCTTCAATCTTCATATATATTTAGCAAATTATGTCCTGCGGCCTGACCCTACCCTGAGGCTCACATCTCATTATCTAATTGGGGTGCTGATGGATCGGGTTACTCGTTTTTTCTAAGGTCACTTAAATGACAAATAAGTCCCTTCGTTATAAATAAATGTCCGGTTTAGAAATACCTTCGATGAATTCCGAAAGAAATTATGATTTTCGGAAAGTTTCAGCTTTCAGTTTAATTTTTTAAAGGGATCAATAGAATGGAGTATTGTATAAAGTATTAACTATGCGTTTAATTGTTTTATTTGTTGGTCGGAATACTGAATAATTTTTTGTGATTGATTGGTTGATTGATTAGGTGATCTCTGGTAAGCTGTATGCTGGTCCCGAGGTAGATATATGGTCCTGTGGAGTAGTTCTCTACGCCCTCCTCTGCGGAACTCTACCCTTCGATGATGAACATGTGACCACCTTGTTCAGGTTTCTAATTTATACACGTGACCACCTTGTTCAAGATTTTTTATACACGTGACCACCTTGTTAAAGGTTTCTTTCTATACACGTGACTACCTTGTTCAGGTTTCTAGTTATAAACTTGACCACCTTGTTCAGGTTTCTATTTATACACGTGACCAGATTGTTCAGGTTTCTCTTTAAAAACGTGACCAGATTGTTCAGGTTTCTATTTATACACGTGACCACCTTGTTCAGGTTTCTATACACACGTGACCGCAATGTTCATGTTTCTATTTATACACGTGGCCACCTTGTTCAGGTTCCTCTTTATACACGTGATCACCTTGTTTATATTTCTATTTATACACATTACAACATTGTTCAGGTTTCTATTATAGACAAGACCACATTGTTCATGTTTCTACTTATACACGTGACCACCTTGTTCAAGTTTCTATCTATACACGTGACCACATTGTTCAGGTTTCTATTCATACACTTGACAAAATTGTTCAGGTTTCTATTTATACACGTGACCACATTGTTCAGGTTTCTATTTATAAACTTGACCACATTGTTCAGGTTTCTATTTATACACGTGACCATATTATTCAGGTTTCTATTTATACACATGACCACATCGTTCAGGTTTCTATTTTTACACGTGACCACATTGTTCAGGTTTCTATTTATACACGTGACCAGATTGTTCAGGTTTCTCCTTAAACATGTGACCACCTTGTTTATGTTTCTATTTATACACATGACAACATTGTTCAGATTTATACACGTGACCACATTGTTCAAGTTTCTACTTATACACGTGACCACATTTCTCATGTTTCTCTTTATACACGTGACCGCATTGTTCAAGTTTCTATTTATACACGTGACCACATTGTTCAGATTTCTATTTATACACTTTACAACATTTATACACGTGACCGCATTGTTCAAGTTTCTATTTATACACGTGACCACATTGTTCAGGTTTCTATTTATAAGCGTGACCACATTGTTCAGGTTTTTATTTATACACGTGACCACCTTGTTCAGGTTTCTATTTATACACTTGACCACATTGTTCAGGTTTCTATTTATACACTTGACCACATTGTTCAGGTTTCTAATTTATTCAATAAACATGGCAGAATTATACATTTTCATTTAACTTTTAGCTTTGTAATTTAAAGCTATGTAGGTCAGCTTCCGTTGAAAACTCGTGCCAAAAGTCGAATAGTTAAAGAAATGTATTAAAATATTCTCGATTCAAACTGGAAATACACTAATTATAGCCATTATTGGAGCTAGCAGTGTTTGTGAAAATATTGGATAGTTTTTTTAATCCTCTCTACATTATTAATTACCAACACCAAATATCTGGTTAAAAATTGTTTTTTGACCTTTTTAAAATATTGATTTGATTTTTGAAAATGTTCAGGAAGATAAAATCCGGTATATTCCCTGTACCTGACTACCTTAACAAAAGTGTTGTGAGCCTACTCTGCCATATGCTGCAAACAGGGATATAATTCATCTTCAACTAATTTATACGAATTAAAATTTAAACGGACTAAAACTTGTAATTTTTTATTCTCTGAATGAAGACAGTTTATTCTGTAAAAAATATGACCAATTGATCTTTTATTTTGTTTTCTCAAATATAGTGATTTTGTCTGACAAATCACGAGAAAAAAACGTTTGTTTTTATCTACTTTTTATATTTGTCCTGAATTCAGTGTTAGAAATCAACAAAAATTAGAACCTTATGTCGCATCTGATGTTTGTCGATCTAAAAGAAGCGTGCGGCCGTGTAGATCAAGGAATCTTGCAGCTTGCTGCAAAAGCTAAAGCCGAAAACCTTCATAAACTTTCTAACAAACCATTACTTCCAAAATAATATTTTAACGGCTGCAATAGTAGAACGTTGCAGACTCCAAAACAGTAATCCGGAACACAAACTTCAATTGGATATGGGTAAAACATAATTAGGAACTTTATAACCTACATAGAAATTACATAATTGTTGGAATCCTCCTACATAGAAATTACATAATTGTTGGAATCCTCCTACATAGAAATTACATAATTGTTGTATTCCTCCTACATAGTAATTACATAATTGTTGGAATCCTCCTACATAGAAATTACATAATTGTTGTATTCCTCCTACATAGAAATTGCATAATTGTTGTATTCCTCCTACATAGAAATTACATAATTGTTGGAATCCTCCTACATAGAAATTACATAATTATTGGATTCCTCCTACATAGAAATTACATAATTGTTGGATTCCTTAACCCAGATACAATTGGCTAAATTCCCAGATTATTGCCCACAAGCATACTACAGTCATTTTGATCCGTATTCCCGTCATGATTCTATATCTATAAATAATACATAATTCTTCAGGGTACCATTTTCTATTGATAATACATTCTTCTCAAATTTATCAATTGAATGATTCCTAAAATCGATTACATTAAATTCCAGTAGGGCAGATAAAGATCATTATTCAATATTGCTTAGAATAATGTTGGCATCTGATGGTAGACTGGCACAATGTCGGTTGTCCGTTGGGCGAAAATTACATTGAAAAATCTGAAATGAAGTATAGTTCGGTGATTCATTGCAAATCATAAACCCAGACTACAATTTTGATATAGTAAAGTCATTTTGAAACTGTAGAACGGACGTAGGACTCATAGAAGTCTGATTTGATTTGATTTTTCTGTATATTATATCTTTAAACGTCCGTCCTTATTTCGGTTATTTTTAAGACACTTTTAGCCACATTTTTGATGATTATTTATGATAAAGATCCAATGAAGAGAGCTACAGTTGAGGATATAAGGAAACATGATTGGTTTATGAAGGTAACAAATACATCTTAAAATTTTAATAGAGAACAAAAGTTCTTATTTCTTTTCTTTTTTTGATAAAGCTACATTTTGAATTAAGCTATCCCCAAGTTCCAAACTCTTAAGAAATCTTCCCCTTAAATCATAAAGGTTATGTTGAGAAAAGAATAAATAAAAAGCAAGAGGTTAAAAGCTTTGAGAACCAGAAAACTGTGGATTGAATGTAGGGTTTGTAATCTTTAATTGAGAAATGTGACTAAGGATTTTGTAACTTGCAAATGTTCATCTGATATATTTCTAAAAATGTTCAGAGCACTTATTCAGAAAATGTCTCTTAAATGTACAAAATTACAAGCTATGTAGCGACTAGGGCTGGGGGTCGTTCTTGGGGAACGATCGTTCTTTCTCGATAACGACGGAACGGAACGGAACGGAACGGAACGGAACGGAACGGAACGGAACGGAACGGAAAGGAACAGAACAGAACGGAACGGAATGGAACGGAATGGAACGGAACGATTTCCAAAAAGTAGGAAAAAAGACCACGAGAATTCCACTGTTTTCTGGTTCTTACTGTAGGTTGTAATGTGAAACTACATTTTTCATGTTTTCCTCCTCTTTCCCTGTTTCTATTCTAATCGTTATTTATTATTTAGGACTGTCCCGGATATTTGTTTCCGGACCGAGTAACCGATACAAGCATCGTAGATATGGAGGTAAAAAGATTTTTTTTTCTTTTTAATTCCTTTAAACTTTACATTTAATTTTAGAAGTAGTTTTGGAGCTGTTTGACAATCTGTTGCAATAACTTGTGATTTAAGATTAAAAAACTGTTAAACGCGTATGGTTAAGTGAATCGTGAATAGCGCTCTTGATAAAGCTTTTATAAATCTCTTAACCTGTGCTGTGCAGGTTATTGCTGAAGTGTCCCAGAAGTGTGGTGTAGATGAGGCTGAGATACATAGCGCTCTTCTGTCTGATGATCTACACAATCCTCTCGTCATCGCATACAACCTCGTCATAGACAACAAGAGGATTGAGAACGCCAAGGCCGAGGAGTTCAACGATTTCTTCGCCGGAGGTAAAAAGGGTTTATTTTTTTAAAAGCAAAATCTGGACCATTTTCTGTTCACTCGATAAAAGATAAAAAATTTTCAGTGTAAATTTTTTGCTCGTCCCTTCTGTGCCTTTTATCTACCTGTAGATTTCAGGGGGGCCCCATTTGGTGGAGAGGGGGGGGGGGGTGAAATTTCATTTATTTACTCCAACCCGTAAAATTGTTGCCGATGCGTGCAAACGTACATCTGGATGGGAAAATTATTTTCAAACTTGCAGGGAAAAAGATATTTCAAGAAAAAATAGATACCCCCTTTTCTATATAATATATCCAGGTTTGAGTCCCGCGGCTCCTTCAGATATGGCTCCAAGTCCTCAGAAACCTCATCCGGAGAGGATTGCTCCTCTCCGAGAGAACGCAGTTACTCCGGTTGAGAAAACTCATCGCGGAGCTCCAATCAAACGATCCAAGTGGCATCTAGGTAACAAAGAATATATAATTTGTTCAGGTGTACACAGTTTTTAGGAAGGATGGGGGATTTGATTTTCCATGAAATCTTCCCCTGACCAACAAAAGTTCCCTTCAAATCTTTTGTTTCCCCCCAGTCAGCAATCTATATAATAAAACAAGAAATTCGTATATATGTTGCGTATAGCCGGACAAACGGCTGGACCGATTGGGCAAAAATTTTTTGTGGACATTCATGGGTGGCCGGGGGTGTTATAGGCTGAAAAATAATTCGAAATTTTTTTCAACATTTTTTTTTCAACATTTTTTTCATGGGCAATGCCAGGCCCAATTCAGCTAGTAAGCAATAAACATTAAACTCTAAAAATTCCGATCATGTTGGGATAACAAAGATGGAGGAAATGGGGGGTTATTACTTGTAAAGAAAATACATTTATGTTTTTTCTTAATTTTAAATAACTATTATGATGTCAGGTATCCGATCCCAGAGTAAACCTCATGATATAATGAGTGAAGTTTACCGGGCAATGAAAGCTCTGGATTTTGAATGGAAGATAATTAATCCATACTTCGTTCAGGTAATTTAGATAATTTAGATAGATTTGATAGATTTGATAATTAAGATAATTGAGATAATTGAGACAATTGAGACAATTGAGACAATTGAGACAATTGAGACAATTGAGACAATTGAGACAATTGAGACAATTGAGACAATTGAGACAATTGAGACAATTGAGACAATTGAGACAATTGAGACAATTGAGACAATTGAGACAATTGAGACAATTGAGACAATTGAGATAATTGAGATAATTGAAATAATGAGACCATTGAGACTAATGAGACCATTGAGACAATTGAGACAATTGAGATAATAATTAAGATAATTAAGATTATTTTGATAGCCATTTCAAACTCTTAAATATGAGTTATAAATCTTTATTTCTAAAAAGTACATAAATTTTAAACAAAGGATTAGTTTTCAGTGACGACTGCAACTCTGAACTTGGATTTCTCTTAGCATGTGCGTTGCCACAAAAAAAAATATTTGATTCTCAAAAAAAAACATTTGAATGTTTGATTCTCATTGGATACAAACAGACAGACAAGCCAAGTTTATATTTATATAGATAAATACTGACGGCGATCGGGTTACCTCAAAATAGGGGTGCTTCCCGATCTCTTTTCTTAGGATTTCTTGTTATTTGCGTTGTCTGCGTTTTTACACCAGTTTTTAGAATCTATAAGCTATATTATTTATATTTATTAAACATAGGATCTAAAATATTTTGTCAAGGTGCGGAGAAAGAATCCTGGAAACGCAAAATATGTAAAGATGTCACTTCAGCTCTACCAGGTTTCATTAGATCATTGTTTAATATTAGGGACATCTTTCTAAACCTCCCTTTATATAACAGGAAATATAAAGTTTGATGCCTTAAGATTTAGCTTGAAACTACTCTTTCACAAATTTAAACATTCCAAACGTTGTAGATTTTGTCTTTGATGACCGAGTGGAGACGTTTGTTTTTAAAACTAAATATTAAAACCCGCGGCCCTCTGAGAGCAACCCTTGGAGTTTGGAGCAGAGACAAACTTCAGATTTGATAATTTCATTCTCAATTGTTCATATGTTTCTGCTGTGCATATTCTAGGGCACTAACTCTTTTAATGAATGGTCATTTAAATCCAAATTAGCTTAATCCAAAATAAATGCGGCAGAGGCGTATTCAGGGGGGCTAAGGGGCTGAGCCCCCCCCCCCCTTAACCAGTGAAATCTATTGATTTCAGGGAGTTTTCAGGCTTCAATGAATAAAAAAACTTTAAGCCCCCCCTGCACAAATTCCTGAATACGCCCCTTAATTGCGGAATCGGCATTAAGGTTCACCTTGAAATAGATTTACCAGTTTAAGTTTACACGGTAAATCATCCCTGCCCTTATCTATTTCATTGGAAAGATTACCCTGCAAAATGTTCTCAATATAAATTATATTCGGCTGAAAGCATTTGGCTTTATATTGGGATATTTTTGTTTCTTTGAACAACTTCTTCTGTAGGTTGATTACAAGTCTTATTTACTGGACTTCAAGAGTCTGGTCGAGGAGGACCCCAGGGACCTCACTGCAGACAGGAGGAGTCCAGTCCAAGCTGTAGAACTCAGTTCTAGTCTTGATCAGAACAGAACACTCAAAACAGCACAGGTAGGTTAATTATCAATGCTTAAGCGTAACTTTGAATTTTCTGAAATTATTTACAACGCATTTTTTAAAAAGAATGAAAATTTTGCACTTTTTGTGCTTGTAAACCTTTTAAAATCATATATTTTCCCCCAATTTTTCCCCTCAATTCAATTAATAATTGTGTTTTGTAACAATGTAGTGTGGGGGTAAATCATTTGTTATGAAAATATATACCCTGTGTCAATCATCTCCTAAAATATGACAAGCCTATCCTGTTCCTCACTTATCAGGGGAAATTGTTGTAATAAGTAAATTATGTTAAAGGGACTGTAAACGTAATTTAAAGTGACTCTTTTTTATAAAGTAGCATGTCCGATTCTTAACAGCTCCCTTAAACCCTTTTTTGTTTTTGAAAACTGATTATTTTCAGCTAGAAAACCGACGATATCTTTCACTTTATTGATCAAGTTAAGGTGTTAAGGATACCGCTGTGAATCGGACATGCTCCTCTTTTTTTAATGGAAGGTCGATTAAAATTACGACTGTCCCTTTAACTTCTAAAAGTTTAGCTTTTTATTTATCTTCCTTTGTAAGGAGAAAAAAATAAAAGATAGTTAATTAAAATAAAATGATAATTAAAGAAATAAAAATGATAATGAATAAGAATAGAATAGTTGGACTGACTCATCAAAATTTGCTTCAAACAATGAATCGACCTAATTTAAAGGCATGATAACTAAAGCGACATTGTAAAGCGGCAACTTGACTGTCTTTTTTCTAAATCTGAAATGACATATTTTATTTATACTTGATACTTTCGAGGAAGTTTTCCATTTTTCACCTAGAAATGCTGAGAATATCTTAATTTCTACTTCTTGATAAGCCTAGTGCAGGGGTGTATATTTTTAAGAATCCTCCCCCCTGCACAAAGGGGAAAATTATTTTTAAATGGGGGGAATTTTTTTTCAAGAAAACATACACCCCTGCTATAGTGGTTATTAATTAATATGCAAATGTTCAAAAATGACACGAAACATGTTTAGGTTCTGGACGGATCAATAACGGGACACCATACAATGGAATTCTTTGAGATGTGCGCAGCACTGATTACTCAACTCGCAAGATAATCATGAAGGAAAATAGACCTGGAGGAGATTATATAGATACATATAATCCTTAATCCCAGTTGTTTCAACTCGTCATGTGCTCATATAACATATAAGAATTTTTCATATAAAAAATTTTTTTAATCTGCAATTTGCATGGCGGCGGGGCGGCATTATTTGAAATTAATGTTTTTTTTCGTTATTTTTGAGTTATATAATATATTTATTCTATTTAATTTTATATTCATTTTATTTTGTTTATATATATGGGATATATTCTAATTATATTTAACCAGTAATAAAACAAGATTGATTTACCTTTTCTGATCCTTAAAACATATATTTTTTTGGGGAGGGGGGGGAGGGGAGGAGGTGGAGGGGTCGAATCTTTTGCCCAAATTATGTGCAACAAACTATTTGTTTTAACGAAATAAATTCGTACTAGAAAAGATTGACAGTCTTTATAAGATATGAAACATTGTATCTAAAAAGATTATTATCATGGGTTCATGTCTGTCCTTAAAGAATAAAAATTCTTGTTTTATAATTGTTGTAAGTTTACGAATAGTTCGTATGTAAATTACAGGTTTACAGAATGTATATATATCATAAAATTTTGTAATATATTTATGGTGACATTTGTTTGAAAACAATCATTCTATCATCAATTGTTTATTCTAATTAAAGCGGAACATAAATTTTTAAAATTAATAAAAAGGATTTATTTCCCCCGTGTTTACTTCAATGCCCAGATATTGTTAAATATATTTATTTGATTGATTTATCCTTTACTTGATGTGCATGTTGTATTTAAATATATTTTCAGAGACGTTTCTAGGTTTTATTATTATTACAAAAGTACCGCACGCAGTGTAAAATGTCTAGTGCTCCGCTTGAGGCTCGATTCGGAATGATGGAGTTGAACAACTGGACAATCTTCAGTTTATTAGACAGAGAGTTTGCGGCACAGATTAGGCTCGCGTGTGTCTTTGGTAAGACCCTCTTTTTGGCTTTTCACTTGATATACAGAAACCTGTAATCTTGGAATAAAAAACATATATTATTGAAAACCAGGACAAGGAAAGGACTTGAACCTCCAATCCATTACTGGAGTCCATTATCATCCCTGCCCTTTGTGATTTGATTTGATTTGATTCATAATCTTGTTATTACTGATCAGATCTTTTTGTGGTATCATTCTTTTTAAACGTAAAGTCTTTTAATGTTAACGACTTGTTGGTAAATATATTGATAATTTTTGACTACTGTTCTATATAAGAACTAACTTGTAGAGTTATGCTACAGGAGAGAAAGAAAGAAATTGTCAGAATTCAATACTTTTTTAGCAGGAAAACTACGATATTTTCCACGATTTTGTTTAGAAGGTTATAACCTTTGTGAATCTAACATGTCATTCCTCAAGTGGAGGGTCTGTTAAAGTTCTTGTTGTCTAGGTAACTTAGGAAACGAAGCCCTGTTAGTGACGAGGGATGACGAGGTGTTTGCTCTTGGTTCTAACGGAGCTGGTTGTCTAGGACAAGGAGATATGCATTCATCCCTTCAACCCAAACAAATAGAACCTCTCTGCTACAAGGTGTGTTCTTTCATTTGTGAGGATATATGTTATGGAAACATCATAGATTTAAGTTTTTCAAGCTAATAAAATTTCTCTCTTTTTTCACAATCTTTTGAATTAAAAGTTGAAATAGTAAATTCTTATGAAAAAGTTATGATCAGTAATTATTGTCGTCTTCATTCTTACTTTTGAAGATTTTGAAATTTCTATTTGCTATAATTTGAATAACTGTTATCTAGAAACTAATATTTGAACAAATATCTTAAAACCAGTGCTTAGGATCCGGATCCGTTGGATCCGCAAGATTTTGGCTTCCTGAATCCGGATCCGCAAGGGGTAAAATATCAACCAAAAACTGCAAAAAAAAACTTTTCTTACTCTTAAAACCCTAATCTGAACTTTTGAAACAAAATTCAGTAAATCTTAATGAAATGATCTGGATCCGGATCCGGGACCGGATCCATTTTTTTCCAGTGCGGATCCGGGATCCGTATCCGCATCAAAATTAAAGGGATTCTAAGCACTGCTAGAAATTATGATTTGAACAACTGTTACCTAGAAAGTATAAATTTTAACAAATGTTTTCTCTAAAAGTATAATTTGAACAATTGTTATCTAGAAAGTATAATTTGAACAACTGTTTTGGGAAAGTATAAATTTTAACAACTAATTAGAAAATATAATTGGAACAAATGTTATCTAAAAAGTATAATTTAAAGAACTATTCATCTAGAAAATATTATTTGAACAATTATCTAGAAACTATAATTTGAACAACTGTTATCTGGAAAGTATAATTTGAACAGCTGTTTATCTAGAAACTATAATTTGAACGTTCAAACTTTTATCTGGAAAGTATAATTTGAACAACAGTTATCTATAATTTGAACAACTTATCTATAAAGTATAATTTGAACAACTGTTATTTAGAAAGTATAATTTTAACAAATGTTATCTAGAAACTATAATTTGAACAGCTGTTATCTAGAAAGTATAATTGGAATAAATGTTATCTAGAAATCAGAAGTTAAGCAACTGTTATCCAGAAAGTATAATTTGAACAACTGTTATCTAGAAAGTAGTTGGGTTTGCGTACGGTTCTGGTCCTCATGTACTTGCGTACACTGAGAGTGGTGAGTTGTACTCCTGGGGTCACAACGGATACTGTCAACTAGGAAACGGATCTACCAACCAGGAAATCATGAATATTTTTTTATTTATATTTCTTTAAAAATGTTCAACACCTGACCTAGAACCAAGGACCTCGCCTTAAACGAGCTGTTATGCCCCAGAAATCACCCATAGCCGCGGGTACAGAAAAAATTGATTTTTATTGCGTGGGGACTAAGTCCTTTTTTAAGGTTTTGGGTTGACCGGATGCCATTGTTGTTAAGTCCACTTCTATCCGTTCGACTAGTTTAAAATATTTTATGATTTAAATCCTAGGGTCTTTCACCAACTTTAATACAGAACTCTCTTACAGGAAGAAAGGTAATGTTGTTTAATTACTAAGACAAACAAAACTTTCCTTGAAAAGAAAATATTTGATCTCACTTTAGTCTTAAGATTTTCTTCTTCAATCCTTTTATCTTTAGTTTTCTAGGGACAAATTATAAGACAAATCTAAGCATTGCTCTTTTCATTTATAGTTTTCCATTGATATGGTGTCCCGTGAATCTAGAATTTACTGACTTTTGACATCCTTTCAACTCTTTATAGGTTTTAATTCTTCCTTGTTACCTTCAAACTTTTCTTTTGGGAAAATAGAACCATAGCAGGGGAGGATACAGGGATCTCCTAGGGGTGAACCAACTCAGAATATTCTCTTAATTTTCCATTGCTTCCCCCAATGCTTTAGGGGTAGCAATTTTCCTTTCAACCATTTCTCCACAGCTCTCCCCTGTATCCGCTCCTGAACCAGAGCCGCCATTCCACTCATCTCTCTGATCCCCTAGATACTTCACCATTTAGTTTCCTAATCTCCAGGTTGTATCTGTAGCCTGTGGATCTCATCACTCCATGTGTCTAACATCAGACGGAGATATATTCTCCTGGGGTCAAAATAACTGCGGGCAGATTGGATCAGGGTCCACTACAAACCAATCTACACCCAGGTACAAGCTTCAAACGATAGAATTAGACTGCCTTAGAATTAATAAGATGGATTGGTATTGGAGATAGGAAGGGAAGAAAAGGATTGGGATGGAAATTGGGATGGGAAAGGACTGGACGGGACGGAATGGAATGGGACGGGATGGAATGGGTCGGAATGGGAAGAGAACAGGAACGTGAGGGGACCGAAGGGAACGGAACAGGATGGGATAAAATGGGATTGGTTAAACTGGATGTAATAGAACGGAATGAAACGGACCGGGACGTTCTTGGTTAAACTTGAAATATATCGACCTCTACTGATTGTTCAGGAAAGTAAGCGCTCCTTTTAACGGTCGGAAGGTTATAGCAGTGACCTGTGGACAGACAAGTAGTATGGCAGTATTAGAGAACGGCGAAGTGTATGGCTGGGGATACAACGGGAACGGTCAGCTTGGTTTAGGGAACAATATTAATCAGCTAACTCCTTGTAGGGTTACTGCATTACAGGTAACTGTACTTCTAGCTGCCGGGAAGTGTTTACTTGAATTTGCTATTCTTCTTTAAAAAAGTATTTTTTTATTTTTCACTGCAAAATCATTTCCTTTCGCAATTCAATTGCTCGAATTTTTCTTCATCATTCATTGGAAATCAAATAGCTGTTCGTACGGTCTTATCATACATTACAGTTACACTTTTTATCGTAAAACCAACTTTATGTCAATTTTATGTTAGAGAAATATTGACTGATTCATTCAAATTATGCATAAATATGCTATTTTTCGTGTTTCAACTTAAAAAAATATTTAAAACTACAGTTCCAATTTTTTTGATTTTTAGTTTTGTTTGGACCATACTGTTTTACCATTGGTATCGTAGGGTATTGTAATAACAAGTGTAGTATGTGGATACGCACACACCCTGGCGGTCAGTGACGAGGGAGCTTTATACGCCTGGGGAGCTAATAGTTACGGTCAACTTGGGACAGGTAATAATACACAGTTATATTAGATCATAATTTAAAAATGAAAGTAGTTTCGGTGTAAGGTCAGAAACATTTTTATCTCGATTAAAAGATGTTAAGAGATTAATTCACAATGTCACACATCATAATATTGCAAGGTTTGATTGAACATCGTCTAAACGAATATATTATTTTCGGCTTAGGTACGCTAATAAACAAGATATCACTCTAATTATATTTGTTAGTGCGAAGTTACGACTCTAGATTTTATTTTATGCACGAATCGGGACAAAAAAAATACTATCCAGTTTTATATTAGAATTTTTTTATTTCTCAATGCTCTCAATGGCTTTTCATAAAAGAAGCTATAATGGAAACTGTTATATCTAGGAAACAAAGCGAATAGTTGTACTCCGATCAAGGTCGGAGATGATCTGGGTAGAATAGTTGAAGTAGCAGCAACTCATTACAATCATATATCTGCTGCAATCACACAGGTAACAACAAGGTCGTAAATAGAAATAAATCTAGGGGGCAAATATGTGCCCCCCCACCCTGCCTAGGAGCTCCTGTGGGGGGGGGGGGTAAAATTAAAAATATTTGGCTTCTTGGATATAAAGCATAAAATACTTAAAAGGTACACATTCAGTCCAATTACCTTTAAATACTACTTTATCTTGCATTTAAACAAACTAGCAGGAAAAAACATGTTCCTTTAAAATCTACATTTTATTTTATATTATTTTAGTATTTTTACTAGAGAAAGTAAGACATTTTTGAAAATGAAAAACTGTGCAAAAAAGTAGGATTACAATCGTAATCTATATTTATTTATATTCGCTATGCCTGGCCAAACGGCTGAACCGAATGAAAGACGAACAATTTTTACTAAAATTTGTATTCAGGATTCACGCTGTTACATGTGGGGTCAATGCCGGGGTCAGAGTGTTGTTGGACCAACAGAGACCCCATTCACATCTCTGCATGACGTTTTTGCATGCTTTGCAACCCCTAGTGTCACTTATATCCCAATGGAAACCGAGGTAGATATTTTTATTCTTTTTAACAGTTACAGGGTGGCCAAAATGTACGGATTGTACGGATTGATTTTTTTTTTACCCTAAAATTGTACGGATTGTACGGATTTGTTTTCAAATTGTACGGATTGTACGGATTTTATCCTGGAAAATACACCGTTTTTTTAAATTTTCACTCATTTCAGCAAATTTTTCATGAAAATAAAAAAAAAATTCTCGTCAAAATGAAGTTAGTTTAACTTATTTTCTGCATTCTAAATAATATTAGATTGATTAATGTTTCAATTGACAATCAAAATTCATTCATAATTTTCGAGATATGTCCAAGAAGTGTTTATTTGAGAATATGTTCCATAAGTACTTATTTTATTGCTTATTCAAGAAGATGTTCCAGTATCCTGTACCCAGTATCATGTACCCAGTATCATTTACCCAGTATCCTGTATCCAGTATCCCGTATCCAGTATCCAGTATCCTGTATCCAATATCCAGTATCCAGTATCCAGTATCCTGTATCCAGTATCCTGTATTCTGTATCCTGTATCTACCAGTATCCAGTATCCTGTATCATGTACCCAGTATCCAGTATCCTGTATCCAGTATCATGTATCCTGTATCATGTACCCTGTATCATGTATCCAGTATCCAGTATCATGCACCTAGTATCATGTACCCAGTATTTAGTTTGTATATATGTATGAAGCCAATTTTTTACAGATTGATTCTTGCTGAAGAAGTTATAACCCTCTTACATGAACTGAACACAAAAGACAATGAATGAAAAATTGAATTTTAATGTTTTTTTTTCAAAAATGGGATTTTTTTCGAAAATTGTGCTGATTGTACAGATTTTTTAAAAAAAATGTACGGATCTTTAAAAAAATGTACGAATTGGTTTAAAAAAATGTACGGATTGTACGGATTTTTTAAAAAAAAATTGTACGGATTGTACGGATTGTTTTTCGAAAATTGTACGGATTGTACGGATTTCTTCTGAAAATGTACGGATTTTTGTACGGATGGGTTCAAAAAAGTTTTGGCCACCCTGCAGTTATTTTTTTTCTTATATTTTTGGACACACGCAGATTTAGACGTAAAAAAACATGACATGTTGGGTAAACAATTATTGAATGAAAGTTAAAGATATATTTCTATTTTTCGTCCATTTCACTTTTTCATGGGATTGGAATCTTAATGATAATCAACCATTTTAAGGTCACCCTCACCCACATATCTGCTCTTTAATGTTTTTAACCCGTCTTTATAAAAGGTCACTTCTGGTCCAAGCGTCCACGACAGCCTAAGAATGGCTTTCGACGATTCCACCACATCTGACGTTCAGTTCCTCGTTGACAACAAGAACATTCATGCGCACAAAGCCGTTCTCAAGATTCGTTGTGAACATTTCAGATCCATGTTTCAGGTTAGAATTTCAAATATTTCCCCCCCCCCTCAAACAAAAATTTTTGTTTTTGTTTTAAAGATGAAAAAGTACGTATTTAGGAGCACTGGGAGGAAGGAAGTATAGAAGGATGTATTGATATCCGACACTTTACCTATCCAGTATACAGGGCCTTCCTCAAATACCTTTACACAGACGAGGTGGATCTACCGCCTGAGGATGCTATTGGTAGGTTTAGACTCTTATATTAAGGTGGATTTACCGCCTGAGGATGCTATTGGTAGGGTTACACTCTTAAATTAAGGTGGATTTACCGCCTGAGGATGCTATAGGTAGGTTTACAATCTTATATTGAAATGGATTTACCGCTTGAGGATCAACCTACAGACAAAGTACAACAACCTAAAGGTTGAAATACAATGAAAACAGGGTTGAGCTCCTCCACTTGCCTTAGCTATATGGGATCTAGTAGTTCAGTCCTGGCTTGAATTTTAAGGATTCAGTGTGTATGCCAGTAAAGCATGGATACTAGGGGAAAAATAAAAAGGATGCTTAAAAAGCACTGACAGAATGGGCTACACACCTCCGCTGGGGTTGAATATGTAAATTTTTACCAGGGAAAGTTGAGCCATATATTTTTACCTGTATAATGCCTTATTCTTACTGGGAGACCTTTGAAGTAGCCATTTTTGTTAGTTCCGAGATGCCATCGTTCCATTTTACCAAATGATATCTAAATAAAGACAGGTAAGTATACTGGAATAGTTCTAACCTCATAAAACTGTTTAGATATAAGCTTATATTATTTAACAGTTAAACCAAGCTTGGAATGCATGTTACTCAGGTGGCTTGTGGATTGCTGTAAGCCATGATTCAATCATTTTACCCAGCTTTTTACCACTTATCATTAGGTCTGTTTTGTGGAACCATTCCCGCTAAGATAAGCTCGTAAAACCCCGTACATTAGTTATTGCGCCTTTGGCCTTGTACTCAGACAGAAAATTGGAAATGTATAAATCTCTTCTGAGCTATGGCAACTACTGGGCATTCAAAGATAACATGTTGCTTCGTTAATTTAATATTGAGGCCCTTTGATTCGCAGTGTGGGCAGACATCATATTTAAATCCATATCGGTTTTTGTACCTGTTACCCAATTGAGCATTTCCGCCCCTGACTTGGCATATAGTTTTACTTGATTTAGAGTCATTAACATGGGATTGGAGTTTAAACCTAGTCCAAGGTACAATATTGCTGGGATGGCACATGTTTCCCATACTCTTTTACCCTAGAAACCAGAAGTCGTCCTAAGGACGTCATGAGGACGTCAATAATTACCAGTGGGACGTCCGGCGATGTCATATTTTAGGTGTTGAGGACGTTTAACGCAAGGATTCTTACGTCCTCACGACCTAATTATTGAAGTCAAAACGACTTCACTTTGGACGTCCAAATGACCAAACTTTTGACTTCCAAATGACCAAACTTTTGACGTCCAAATGGCCAAAGTTTTGACGTCCAAATGACCAAAGTTTAAACGTGCAAATGACTAAACTAGTCATTTATTTATCTTACCTTTATACACTGAACACTGAACAGAGCCTAATTTATTCTATTTGTACTGCTACCCTTTAACCCCCCCCCCCCCCCTGGTATTACATTTATACTGTACAACCACGCCAGGGGTCGTCTTTTTGAATGTTCTATTTTTGAACCCTGGATGTAAGCGCACCGGGTGTTGGGATTTTCAGGGACCTGAGTAATCCGAGTCTCAAGGTTGACATCCACCAACCCATCCATCCCCTATTAGGACACAGGTCCAGTGCTGAGGATGGTTTATTTCTTTGTAAAATCATTAATGGCATTTTCAATTATTTGAACTAAGTCTGGCATAAATAATTTGCATTTATATTTCAATTTCGGGTTCATCTAAATTAGCCCACCTGCTACTTATTTTAATATATTATCATACATCTTAAGCTATAACGTTCTGTCCGTTAGCCCTGCAAACTGGGCACATTTTCCACTGTTTTCCCGTACTTATTTTCCATGAGATTTCCCATTAGCAGGTAGCCTGACCTGGCCATATTCAGAATTTTACTTCGTCTATAATCGTTGATATGCTCTTGAAATAACAATTGTATTTCAAGTCTATATATCTTAGGAACCTGATAATGTAAACCTTTCAAACTTAAACTTAGAAATCAGTGTTCAATAGAATATCTGCGACATCAGGTTGCAAACATAAAATGATTGTTTGATCGAAAAGAGAAGTGCGCGTTTCAGATTTGAAGAAAATCTAGAAAAGTTCTAATTATAATTTGAAATATTTTTATTTTTTTAGGTTTACTAGACCTAGCCAATTCCTACTGCGAGCAGCAGTTGAAGAGAAGATGTGAGAGGATTATTAAACAAGGGATTACTGTGGAGAACGTGGCTATGCTTTATGCTACAGCAATCAAATATCAGGTCAGACACATCAAATTTAGATCAGAATTTTACATGTTTTCAATCAACATCCCTAAAATAAACGAAAACAGTCGTATGTGTATTTTAGCGTTAAAATTTGTCCTTTTTCTTAGGGCTAGATTGGAGTGGAGCGAATTACATACATTACACAAAATCAACAGCAGGAAAGGGGTTGAGTTCTCAGCAGATTACATTCTTATTGTTGGTCTTTTGTACATGATCCTCAAGTTTAATGTGGAAACAGCGACTATAATCATGATTGTTTCTTCAAATTCTCTAGACAACGTACAATACAGCTGTATAGTTGGAACCATTTATAATAGCCCAATTTTACTGAATTAAATTGTTATAATAGCCCAATTTTACTGAATTAAATTGTTAATAATTATAATATTTATTTAAGAGTTTTCGTTTATGATTTTTTTTCTTCCAGGCAAAGGAGTTAGAGGAGTTCTGCTTTAAGTTCAGTTTAAACCATATGACAGCAGTCACACAGACAGAAGCGTTTACCAAACTAGACGAGGGCACGGTCAAGGACTTCATAGCCAAGGTACAATTTTTACATTTAGATTTGGTGAAGGAAATGTTGATCTTGATTTTATATTTTATCATTTATATATATATATTATATATTGTTGTTATTATTTTGGATAAAACTTTGATTTAATTTAATTTTGCTATATTATTCTGAGTTTTTTTCATGATTTTGTTTTTTCTAACAATTTTATTGATTTAAATGACACAAACTAAAATTTTGCTGATATTTTAGGCGGCGCAGAGTGGAGCATTCAAATCTTGATGTTAACTCATGGCCGGTTGACCAGTCAGAGATGATTCTTGGGTAGACTGGTCATTGTGTCAGCTCATTGCCAGTTGACCGATCATTAGTGTCTCATGGCATGTTGACCAGTCAGCAGGTTGACCGGTCATTTGTTGACTACGCTATGGATAGCTCAACCTGTTGGGTTCATTGCGTAACCTTAAGTATTTACTCTACGTACTGTATTTACTGTATTCACTATATGTACTTGGGATGTACACAGTACAGTAAATTCATGCAGTTTTTTACAAACAATAAAATCAAATTATAGGAGCTACAAGGACACAGCTAAATTAGTCGTATCGTAAACTATATTTATACCAAATAATTTTCAATCAGGTTTTAAGAACTAAATTATAGGAGCTACAAGGGCACAAAGCTAAACCAATCGTATCGTAAACCAATCGTATACCAAATAACTGTCATTCAGGGTGCAGGGTTTCTATAATATTTTAAATTGTCGCGGACTCTCACAATATATACAGTATGGTACATTAGTTCCATTGTGTAGCTATCAAATATTATATAATCTAATTGCTCATAATTGTTTTTGTCAAATCATCGCACCATTTTTACCATAAATGCTTTATTGCGTATTTTATGCTTCTGAATTTGCCAAATTTGTAACTTTTATCTACTATTAATTGTCAGAATTTGTCTCAAAAATTGTTAAAGTTTAATTGCATTTATCATTTAATATGAGTTGTTGTATTTATAAGAAACCCGTTACCAAATTTGTGATTATCACAAATAAAATTTTAACCAATATAGAATCCTAGCTGTTTGAAAACCTTTGACCTTATTCCTCCTGTATTAAAATTCTACACGATTTAAATTTATTATCATTATCATTGGATTTGTTTATTTATAGTGTGTTAAATTTTAAGATTGTATTTAGATTAATAACTTGTCAAGACTAATGTTAAATAGGTTTAATTAAAAATAATGTTGTAAACTTAAAATAAAATGGATAATTTTTTTTTAACAATAAAATTATTTGTATTTAAATTTTTTCTTTTGATTCAAACATATAGCTTCTCAATAGCACGAATAGCACTGGGTTTGCAACGAAAAAATATAATCGTTTCGCGAACATTTTCACATTTTTTCGTATTTCGTTCGATTTCGAAAATTTTTTCGCTTGTTTCACGAAGATTCGCGAAAAAACTGCGAAATAAGAAATACGAAAATTTCGCAAAATAATTCAGAACTGAAAAGACAAAATACAGCGTCCATACCTATGGTTATTGCGAACATATTTTTCGTGACATTTTTCTTTCGCGAAATTTCGCTTCTTTATCGAATTTTTCGCTATTATCATTTTCGCAAAAAAGTTTGCCGAAAGAAAATTTTCGCATTTTTTCGTGAAACATTTCGTTCGCCGTAAACTGCACTTCTAGGGAAAACAGGCAAAATATCTAGTTTAATCAGTCTTCAAAGTTCATTCATTAACTTTGACCCTAATAAAGTTCTTTGCATGTAACAAAAGTTCACGCCGGCCCCAATTACTTATTTATCAATGCTAGTTTTTACTTTTGTGCCCCCCCCCCCCCTGTAAAAACTCCTAGCGTACCAGGCCTAGCCGAGTCGGCCGAGACTACCACAATAAGGATATTAGCTGCTGCACTGTTTTAAATGGTTAATAACCTTTATAAGCCTCATTCGGCCAATGAATAATTATGGAAATGATGCAGAGGTTTAAAATTACAAAACTGTCGTGTATCAATTGTAAGAAAAAAATAACTGAAGGCAAGCAAATCTCTAAAGTTAATTTTTTTTGTTTTGTGTTCCTATAAATATGAAATAATTAGATCGCTTTTATTCCCCAATGATCTGAATTTGTCCGAAAAAATAATTTTTATTACGTATTCCCAACTGTTCAACGAAAAGACGACATTTAGGAGGAAACTTGGAGAAAGGAGGGACGGGTGAGAGACTGGTCATTGCTCCAGCTGCATCAAATCCTCACATTTCGGAGGAATTCTAGTATAGTTTTAAGTCCTCTACAGCGTATTGTTGAAGACTTATGTGATCTTGTTTGTCATAAATGCGTTATTTTTCTAAAATTTCCTTGATTTTGATAGTGTTTAAGGTGAAAAAGGCCTCTTGCTAAGTAGGACAGTAGGTTATCAGCTGAATACGGAACATGGTAGAGTTGAAAGCAAGCCTCCCAATTTCGGGCTTTTTACTCATCGTTACTGGCATAATTATGAAGCTCTTATGACGAATCATCATAATAGGTTATTCTTGTGTGGGTAAAAAATATTATATTTCAAATTTTTTCCACAAATATTTTTGGAAATAAAATCGGGGTCTGTTCTAGAAAACGATTTTAGGATTCTCCCCCCCCTCCTATCAATTTTTTACATAGCCACTATAGCTCAGCAAAATTATTATTTTTTTTAGGGTAAGGTTAGGTTAAGACAATTTCTGGGCCGAGCGCCGCGGCCACATGACCAATGTATTTCATAGGAGATCCATGTATAAAATTGATAGCTAATTAATTTAGAAGATGGGCGCGAAGCGCCCTCTAAGGCTAGAAAGAAGGGCGCGAAGCGCCTTGAATTTCTAATCTAATTAAATCTATGATTGAATTCATGTTATCATTGTTAATTTCGGCACACACGTTGACAAATTGTCTTTATTGTATTATTGAAAAATATTCGTTATCCTAAAATTTTCAGATAAAGTAATTAAAATGGCTCTTAAACGAATCAACAAAGAACTGAAAGATATTGCAAATGATCCTCCTGCTCAGTGCTCAGCTGGACCTGTCGGAGACGATCCATTCCACTGGCAAGCAACCATCCTAGGTAATAATCCTCAATTTATAACTCATCAAAATGTGCTTTATTGAGAAAATAAAAAACTTAAAAGACGATTTTTCCCGATTCAGCTTTTTATATTTATTATTTAAAAACCATTTATTTTTCCTAATTTAGCGAAGAAAACCATTAGAAAATTTAATATGTATAATTTCTAAGGGAAAAAAAAATATTTTTAAAGTGGGAGGGGGGGAGAAAAAAAATGTCTAGAAAATATACACTCCAGATTTATTTGTAAGAAGCGAATCAGATTTTAAACTTTTTTTTGTTATAGGTCCTTCAGAATCCCCGTTCGAGGGTGGAGTATTCTTCCTCAACATTCACTTCCCGACGGACTACCCCTTCAAGCCTCCAAAGTTTGCGTTTACTACGCGTATCTATCATCCTAATATAAACAGTAACGGTGCGATCTGTTTAGATATTCTCAGGTCTCAGTGGTCCCCAGCTCTCACTGTCTCAAAGGTAATATACAAATTTTATTTAGTGCCCTTATTGGCCATGAGAAGGGGGGGGGAATAATTATTGGGGGATTATCATTGTCTTCCCCCCTCCCCTCAAGTGAACGAAAGAAGAGGGAGGGGGTTCAACGTTCTGACGAACTGAAATATGGGACCTAAATTGTTTTCTTTCATATTTTGATTCTCCAATCCGCCCCCCCCCCAAAAAAAAAAAAGAATAAATCCACAAGACTTAGCATTTTTCTTCATTACTAAGTCAAGTGAAATAAAATCTCTTAAGATTGCACTTGTGTTAAAGAAACGAGATTATTTTTAAGGAAAATCATTACTCCACTGATTTTTAAATTAATATTATACACCTGATTAGCTTTAACCTAATGTTTGGGACAAATATTTTTTATTGGGGGGGGAATTGCATGATTCTTGACAGGTAGAGTATAAGTTAAGGCCGAAGGAAAATAACAGGGGTTACTATCTCATCTTTCTTTTTTCCCCAAAGCCTCAAAAATCTTTCCAAATTATGGTGAAATGTGTTACCCCAAAATATCTTCAGGGTGAGTCAAAAATAAGTGTGATTAGTGGCGCCAGTGCTAAATTGTTATACCTTTTTTTGTGCAAATTTTTAATTTTTTTTGGTATTCCAATGGCCCCAAAAAAATCCGCGAACCTTTTTTCTCTCAAAATAAAAAGTTAAGAAAAGCAAAAAATGTGTATATAAATTAGTTCAATCGAAATCTAAAACTATATAAAGATTGAATCATAGAAAATTCGCAATATTGTAACGAGAAAATTTGCTATTTGAAGTTCTAACCTAATTTTTAATAATAATTTAATAATAATTTTTAAGGAAAATTTGTTTTTCGATGGCTCATCAGGTTTAAATTGGACAGCGTATATTTAAAATTTTAGAATATACTAAGAAGAAAGGAACTAGACAAATCAAACTTTTCCTTTAAAATTAGACCAGAACTGAAAATTGCAAATTTTCTTTTTACAATTTTGCGAATTTTCTGTGATTTTAAATAATTCATATACACATTTTTGCATTTCTGATCTTTTGATTTTGAGAGAAAAAAGGGTTCGTGGATTTTTTTTTAGTCATTGGAATACCGAAAACAACAAAAAATTTCAAAAAATATTGAGAAAAAAAAAACAAAATACAGGCGAGTTGCACAAAAAGGTACTATATTGCACCAGGCGCCGCTGATCAAACTTTTTTTTTACTCACCCTGTATATTAAAAAAAAGGTCAAAATGTCTAAAAGAAAAAGAATTTGCTACGATTTGTTTTATCTAGGTTTTTTTTTCATAAGTGGTCTGATACTTTTCCTTTTTTTAAAAAAAAAAGTCATTTTCCATAATAAATAATATATTTTGAAAGTTGTTTTTTGGAAAGTTGTAAATTGTGTAGTTGTTTAAGTTTCATAAAGTGTTTTTGGTTGTTGTTGTTGTTATTGCGATTGTTATCCAGGTGTTGTTGTCTATCTGCTCCCTACTCTGTGACCCCAACCCCGACGACCCCCTCGTCCCTGAGATCGCCAGGCTATACAAGACGGACATGAACAAGTACAACGACTGCGCAAAGGAGTGGACAAGAAAATACGCCATGTGATCTAGCTTCGTTAAACACTAGCTTAATTCATCCTTCGCTGTCCTTGGAAGACGATATTAAACATTTAATTCAATATTCAGATTAAAGATTAGGTGGTAATACGGTACACTTAGTTTTCTAAAACCTCTTTCCGGTTCAATTATAGGCTTTTATTGAATTCAGTCGTATTCTAGACGAGTTACTTTATCAACTAATATACATTACATCTAGTACTTAGGATGATATGAGTACTATACTTCATTTAATCAGCAGGAATGGGGACAGGGGGCCCAGGTGGGGGGGGGGGCACTTTTTCGAAATTATCTGATTTTTGACTAAGATATTGTTAACATGCGTTAAGGGCGTTTTCTTGTAATTTAAAGACACCATAAGAGTGATTTTGCTGATTCTTTTAGTTTAACTAATGATTTGGGTACTTGGGTAGGGTTTCCTTAGGATGGGAAAGACTTGAATTTACTCCTAATTATGATAATTCCAGACAGCTTGCTCTCATGGTGTTCTAGTATTTGTATTTATCTCTCCTCAATCTACTTCTCCTTGTCCTTCTCCTCTCACCCTCCTCCTTCTCCTAGTTCAGTGTTCGTGACCAAAACTAATTCTCGTCAAGTTATCATGTAATAATGTCATTTATTTCAGGCAAAATGTCGCAGCCGAACGCTCATAAACATGCTCGCTATAAAAACCAGGAAAATTATTTGACAATGCATAAAATAACAAATATTGTTTATGTACTCTGTAACCTCTAAAATAAAACAAGTGTTTAAACGGGTGCATATTTAGGTTACTTTACAGCATACAGATCGAGAGTTAAGATGTATTACTAACTATAGAAGGATGTACACAGGATTTAGAAAAGGAGTCAACAAAAATAATACATACTACTTATAAATGATAAATCGGCTTTAATTCAATATGTTTACTTTGTCTAGATCCTGGAAAATAGTCTAATATCTACACTGTCGTGGTTTTATTTTATTTTTGAATCTCCATTTTCTTACTACGTGTATATTTATCAAATTGATCATTTAGAAATTTGAGGTCAATTCATAGATATTCAGATGTTACTAACTCATATTTCTTTCAACATACACCCCCGTCCCCCTCAAATATCATAAATATTCTTTCAATTTGAACTCAGAAGTTTTAAAAAATATGAATAAATCCTTAATCCGGATCCAAAGGGCATAATGCCAACCAAAACCTGTTAAATATTTACTGTTTGATCTCAAATACAAATCTCAATTGTTTACTAATGAGCTATTATTAAAACTTCGTAATCTTTGAATGGGTTATTAAGCAAAAGCATAAAAATTTGCGACAAGTAAGAAATTTTAATATTTTTAATCTGTTAAATGGATCCTGATCACTGTCTTTGAGAAACGTTGTTAAATAAGTTTTTGTTGGTGCAGGGTATGGATGTGCAGGAGATGAGGCGGATCAGGGAGGAGGAGGGGATCCAGCTCAGGAAACAGAAGAGGGAGCAACAGCTCTTCAAGCGGAGAAACGTCGGGACGGAGAATGTTCAGGTTTAGATTGGATCAATCATTTAAGACTACTTGGGTTTAGTTACGCATTATTTAAATGGTTCGGAACTGACCTAATTTGTTTTGATTAATTTGTGAAGGATGATAATGTGAGTAGTAGTGGAATGGAGCCTGACCAGCCTGCTGTAATTGCAATGTTGCACGGTGTCATCTCGCCGGAGATGGTTCAAGACCTCTACAGTAACGAGGTTCAAAAGCAGCTGGAAGCTACGCAAAAATTTAGGTAAATAAATAGTAAATATAGAATTCAAGGCACAGGGTTATTTTGATTGCCCAGAGCCGAAATCTTCTCATCCGTACTGTTAACAAACATGGGACGTCCCCTACTGTGAACGTCATAAATACATCCGTAACGCGATCTTGATATCAAAATTAAAGTGATTAATTCGGTTTGAATTTAACGATTACGTCATCTTTTATCTAGAATCTTCTGAAATATATATGATAAGAAGTAATGTTGTGTAACTTGAACATTGTCGATCTAATATTATAATATCTTTTTTCTTTCTTGAATCTATGTTTGCAATATATTTATTGTACGTGAAGGAAAGCGGGAAAATATTTAGCGTACACTGTACATAGAAGCAACTTGGCGAATTAATTAATAATCCGGTTTCGCATGAATACGTGTAATCCAAGATCCGGATCAATCCAGATCTAAGTGTCAAAACATCAACCATAACATCGGGTGAAAACGTGCTCTTGCAAAAACACTTTAATGGGAACTAACTAAGGGGGGGGGGTGAGCTCTGAACCAATTACAAAAGTTAAAAAGAAAGACGACAATTTCGGAAATTTGTTTTTGATGAAGAGAATTATTAAGACTATTTTTTTGTTTTTTAACGGGACGGATACAGGATCCGCATCCGCATCAAAATGAAATTGATCCTGGACATTGGTTATATTTGAAAAAATTTAATTTTTTGATATCCTGGATAGTGGATAACGGTTTGTAAGATTAGCTAAACTCTCCTCTCTTACTTCTTAAGATTTCTATTATCTTACCCATCATAATTCATTTAATATTTAGAAAACTGCTATCTCGTGAGCCGAACCCTCCTATAGATGAGGTTATACAGACAGGGATAATTCCAAGATTCGTAGAGTTTCTCAGAACTACGGACAATTCTATGCTCCAGGTAAAGGTTTCCAATAAATGTCAAAACGGAAGAACCAATCGGGTCCAACTTTTGTATAGCAACCCACATGACCTAATTATTATTTATTAAATGGTCAATTTTAACCGGAAAAAATGTCGCCTTGTTTTGAAAATGCCTTTATAGTTTGAATAGATAAATCCGCGAAATTTGTTTTAAAAGCAGGCGACTTTCAAAGCACAATATAGTAGCTAAGATTGTAATAGAAAATTTTACTCAATAATTCTAGTATTTTTGTATTTTAATTATTATTCTTTTACATTTACTTTATAGTTTGAATCTGCTTGGGCCTTGACAAATATTGCCTCCGGAACTAGTATGCAGACCCGGAAGGTTATTGAGGCCGGTGCAGTTCCCATCTTCGTCTCTCTTCTGCTCTCGGAGCAGGAGGACGTCCAGGAGCAAGCTATCTGGGCTCTAGGAAACATTGCTGGAGATTCTCCGGACTGCAGAAACTACGTGTTGGATCAGGTTTGAATATTTTAATGTCTTTCAAGTGAAAGGGACTGTAAGCGTAATTTCAAGTAACCTTCCAAAGTTGCATGTCTGATTCATAACGGTTCCTGTTAAACCTTTGTCCGGACGATGAGGTAGATACCCTCATTTGTATAGCTGAAGATTGAGTGCCGGGAGACTCGAGGTTATTGTGTACACTGTACTCTCTGTGCTAGTGTACACTCGCACGGTTTTCTGGCAATTAATTTACCGCAATATAAAAAATATCTACGAATCCTTGATCAAACAAAGTTTTAAATTTTTAAAGTTGTAAATCGACATGCAACTCTACTAATGGAATGTCACTAGAAATTACGGTTACAGCTTACAGTCCCTTCAAATGTAAATTATAACAGAATTTTGACCTCTTCTTCTTTAGTTGTAAGAATTCTTAATTTTCAATCTTTATACCGACAGTTTCATTCAGTTAAATAATACATTCTAATCCTTTTTACGAGAACTTTCCGTCTGTATTCTGTATTGTTTATCTAAACTAGGGTATCCTTGAACCTCTTCTAATCCTCCTGACGAAAACTAACCGTCTATCGATGACGAGGAATGCAGTCTGGGCACTCTCAAACCTTTGTAGAGGGAAAAATCCACCTCCAGACTTTACCAAGGTATATCGTGGAAAAGTTGGCACATCAAACTGTAAAAAAACTATTGATATATGTCAACCACTAATATTTTAAGTTAGGATCCCAGCTTATCACTCAAAGATATTCCTGACAGAGAATTATCGGTTCACTGTAAAGTGTTTATTAAGAAAGCTGTGGGTTTTTTAGTGATTTTTTTGCGGATTAGCTTAGAACTAGGGTTTCCACTGAAAGCTAATTTTTCCTAAACTTACGCAATTTTGTGTGCTGTTTGCGCGGAATTGAGCAGCTTTGTGAAAATATTTTTTTTCGGTGGAACCCCTAGTTCTAAGTATCAAAAATCCCAAGAAATTGGCAACAACAAAAAACGTGATTTTCTGCGTGAACATTATACAGATATTTTCGCCGGATTAACCATGATAATTCGATGATCGCACACGTCGACTCCTATTTAAATAATCGTAATTGAATGATAATATCAGTCAGGTATTTGCTGCTCTTGGAGTATCTAATATGTATGCTCCTGTTCAACAATATTAATGTCTAGGTATCTCCTTCTCTAGGAGTATCTAATATCTATGCTCCTGTTCAATAATAATATTGTCTAGGTATCTCCTGCTCTAGGAGTATTATCTTGTCTCCTGTTCAACAATGAATGATAATGATAATATTGTCTAGGTATCTCCTGCTCTAGGAGTACTATCCAGTCTCCTGTTCAACAATGAATAATAGTAATATTGTCTAGGTATCTCCTGCTCTAGCACTACTATCCAGTCTCCTGTTCAACAATGAATAATAATAATATTGTCTAGGTATCTCCTGCTCTAGCACTACTATCCAGTCTCCTTTTTAACAATGAATAATAATAATATTGTCTAGGTATCTCCTGCTCTAGGAGTACTATCCAGTCTCCTGTTCAACAATGAATAATAGTAATATTGTCTAGGTATCTCCTGCTCTAGCACTACTATCCAGTCTCCTGTTCAACAATGAATAATAATAATATTGTCTAGGTATCTCCTGCTCTAGCACTACTATCCAGTCTCCTTTTTAACAATGAATAATAATAATATTGTCTAGGTATCTCCTGCTCTAGCACTACTATCCAGTCTCCTGTTCAACAATGAATAATAATAATATTGTCTAGGTATCTCCTGCTCTAGGAGTA
>NW_019396086.1:511479-550874 GCF_000591075.1 Eurytemora carolleeae | reverse complement strand
CTTTACAAACGATGATTTTCCGTTATAACTATAAATCAAATGATGCCTTTTATTCACCTAATTCATTATAAAGTTTATTTAACAGCTTTAAAAGATTCGAAATTGAAATAGATAGTCTAGAGAACATACTGTATTAATGTACTCTACTGCATATAATTTGTGAACATTTACATGATTTGTACACTTTGAACTCCCTTTCAGGCTGAAAGGGATTGAAAAAATTCATACCGAGAGATTCTCAAAATTCCTCTCTAATATATATTCTATTCTCTTTGTATATGTCCCTTGAATACAATCTAAGAAAGGAATCCCAGTGTGATAGTTAACCATTTGTTTGTAACGAGCGTTTTAAGATGGTCAGTTTATTTAATGGTTTCGTTCTGTATAGGATGGACCTAATGAGAAGATCCAAGCTGTTATCGACTCTGGAGTTTGTCGGAGAATAGTTGAACTTCTCATGAACGGACAACAGGTATTTCAACCTTACTGTACAGTACTGTGTATGCAGTATATAATAGGACTCACTATTTAAAGATATATTTCTTAACGGTTTTTTTTCGATTTTTTTTATTATCTATATAATAAAACAAGACATTCAAATCTATGTTGCGTGTAACCGGCCAAACGGTTGGACTAAGGCTGAACTTTGTTGTGGACACTCATGGGTGGCCGGGGGGTGTAATAGACTTTAAAAATTCGATTTTTTTCATATTGTTTTCAACAGTTTTTTTACGGGGAACGCCGGGCCCTTCAGCTAGTCTATATAATAAAACAATACATTCGTATATATATACATATATATATATGTTGCCTATAGCCGGCCAAACGACTTGACCGATTGGGCTGAAATTTTTATTGACACCCAGGGGTGGCCGGGGAGTATTATAGGCTATAAAAAAAATTTTATAAAATGTTCAATTTTTTACATTTTTTTTCGCGGGAAACGCCGGGCCCTTCAGCTAGTATGTCTATATAATAAAACAAGACATTCATATATATATGTTGCCTATGGCCGGCCAAACGGGTGAACCGAATGGGCTGGATTTTTTTGTGGAATCTCATGGGTGGCGGGGGGGGGGGGGTTTATAGGCTAATCGTTGTTTTTCTCTACATTTTTTTTCCTTCAATTTTTTTTTGCCAAGGGCAATGCCGGGCCCTTCAGTTAGTATAAAATTAAATAGATGACGGTCGATACATGGTGCTCACACGTCTGCACACACCCTGTCACAGTTCTTGTTACACAAAGTTTTCACCATTTAAAAACATAATTGACATTTCCATTTAGAGTGTTGTATCTGCTGCTCTGCGCGCTGTCGGGAATATTGTTACTGGAGACGATATCCAAACCCAGGTAAACTAATTGACGAATTTATTCTCTAAATCACTCATATAGAACATTTAGTCTAAGGGAAACATGGTCCTTAAACCCTTAATATGGTATCCCTACTCAGGGAATACCTTGTCTCTAATTTAGAACTCTAATTGATTTAGGGTAAAGCTTTCCCTTCAACCCATATTATAGAACATTTAACTCATGGGAAACCTTGCCCCTAATCGTCTAATATAGAACCCTTAAAACCCGTGCTTAGGATCCGGATCCGTTGGATTCGCAACATTTTGACTTCCTAGATCCGGATTCAAGGGGCAAAATATCAATCAAGAATTGCGAAAAAATCAAGAATTTTACACCTAAAACTCAAATCTAAATTGTTAAAAAAGAGAGATTATCAAAACTTGTATTATCGCTGAATTGTTTATCAAGTTTAAGCATTGAAATAAGCGAGAAAAAAAAGAAAATTAATTTGATAACTTTTCTTTTAATACAAAAATAAGAAAATCATATAGAAATTTGCATGACCTGGATCCGGGCCCGGATTTGAAACCATTTTTTTCCATTGTGGATCCAGGATCTGGATCTGCATCCAAATTAAATGGATTCTAAACTTAGGTGATAATAAACTGTGGCGCACTACCCTGCCTGCTGACCCTTCTAAGCTCTCCAAAGGAAAGTATAAAGAAGGAAGCCTGCTGGACCATATCCAATATCACAGCCGGAAACAGGCAGCAAATACAGGTACAATTTTAACCCTTGTGTCCTGCTAAATTTTTAGCATTTCTGTGATGTGAGAAAAAAAATGCAGAGGATATGTCTAATTGAAAAAGTTGTGATCTTTCTTTTAAAAAACCTTTTTTCTCGCACTTAATTACAAATTTTTGTTTTCTTCGAGTTTTTGTAGGAGAATTGGGGTAAATAAGTAAATTGTTTGTAGTAATAATTGATTAAAAAAATTTTTTTAAAAGTATTTAACGCCCTGAATAAATCATATCTACTTCATCTCTACCAAACTGATCTATCCTTCGAAAAATACAACTCTAACCTTGATATTTAAGGCGGTGATTGACGCCAACATATTCCCAGTCCTGATAGATATTCAGTCCAAGGCCGAGTTTAAGACAAGGAAGGAGGCTGCCTGGGCCATCACTAATGCATCGTCTGGAGGGACTGCTGAGCAAATCAGGTTTGCTTTATAAAACCAATCCATTTTATTGTGACGCGAATCCGGATCCTGAATCCATCCTGACAAATAAAGAATCTGGTTTCAAAATTGTCTTCCGTTTTAGTGATTTGTTATGAATTACAATTCAATGTTTTAAACATCTCATTTTACAGTAAGAACTAGGAAACTTTGGAATAGGAAAACGACTTTTGGAGACAAGTTATGACTTTAAATAGTCCAATGGTCAAAGGACGCCGAAATTATGCAGTGTTTCAGACCCATTTAACTTAATGGCTGATTATAAAAGTTATTGGTGAGACTATTTGCTTTGCAAAAATTTCAAATACACTTAGCAATTGTCGTCTTTCTATTCCACAGTTTTCAATATACAGCGAACAGTTTATTTTGTGGAAAATCGTTAACTTTGTTTATGAGCCGATCAAACAGTACAAAATAATGTGTTTAATCAATAAATGTTTTTAGATACTTGGTCCAGCAGGGCTGTATTCCACCTCTATGTGATCTACTAACTGTAATGGACAGTAAGATTGTCCAGGTAAAATATCCAGTTCTTATATCAGAAATAATTAACCTAAACTACTCATCAACTGGATTTGGATTTTTATCTTATACTAGATTTTTATTATAATGTGATTGTAAACGTTATTTTAAGTTTCACTCTATTCGTAGAGGAGCATGTATGATGCACAATGTGTCCTTAAACCTTTATCTGATCAAGGATAACGAGATAAGAAAACATAATTAATTAAGTAGTAAGATTCTAAAGTCCTGATATTACTAGCTAAAAATTTAGTTTATAAAAATTTAGCTTGTCTGTTTGTATCCAATAAACGTCAAAACGATCTGAACCGATCAGGTCCAAATTTTGTGTGGGACCTCACGTGGCCCCAGGCAAGGTTTTTGACCAATCAGACTTGAAATGTGTAATATTTTTATCTTTAATTTTTATTTTGAAAATGCGCAAAAAATATTATGAAATCCGCAACTTTAAAAAACTTAATACAGTATAAAGAGAAGATGCTCACAGATAAAGCCACAATTAAAAGTTGATAAAGAGTATGTGCGCGAAGCGCCCTAAAAGCCTAGTATTTTAAATTTTGGTCTCTCCGTATAAGTAATTTGCGGATGTATGCTTAAGAGTCGATGAAGAAAATTAGTAGTTGGTCCTTTTCAAGATATAAAAACGTTGAAATCTTATTTTTTGTTGGTGTTCTCAGATTAAGGCACCGTTGTGAATCGAATATGCCACTCTTTAAATGGAGGATTACTTGAAATACCTTTAGGCAAAAATACAGGTTTTTGAGGTTAAAAAAAATGCACTGATGTTATGAATAGGTTGCCTTGAACGGACTGGAGAATATCCTGAGGCTAGGAGAACAGGAGTCCAAGGAGACTGGCGCTGCAAACCCCTACACAGTCATCATAGAAGAGGTGTTCGGTCTCGACAAGATTGAGTTCCTCCAGTCTCACGAGAATATAGAGATTTACCAGAAAGCCTTTGACATCATTGAGAGATATTTCGGAACTGAAGAGGAAGATAAAGAGGTCAGTTTACTTTCAGTTTCTTGTTTAGGTTACTCCAGCTATAAACCGGTTTCTTGTTTAGGTTGCTCCAGTTGTTGATATTAATATAAACCGGTTTCTTGTTTAGGTTACTCCAGCTGCTGATTTAATATAAACCGGTTTCTTGTTTAGGTTACTCCAGTTGTTGATATTAATATAAACCGGTTTCTTGTTCAGGTTATTCCAGCTGTTGATATTAATATAAACCGGTTTCTTGTTCAGGTTGCTCCTACTGTTGACAATAATACAAACCAGTTTTCCTTCCCTACCGCTGGTGACGGTCAGAACCAACAACAAGAAGTGCAGCAAGGGTTCCAGTTCTAACAGATATAGGTGGGAATACTACAAAAAAAAAACATGTTTATGTTTGCAATCAATCTTTGAGAATTATTTCGTCATATTGTTTTTCAGGCTTCAAAAAACAATCCTCAAGTCGTTCTTGTCGAGAACTGCAAAAATTGCATTTTTAGATTGAAAAAAAAGCATTACGCAATCCTATTTGTTTATACAAAGTTTACAATGATACCATTGTGAATGAGATATGTAACTCTTTAAATGGAGGTTCACTAAAAAAATGACTTCTTATTAACGAGGTTTTTTACTTTCAGGAAAAAGGCGAGAATATTACAAAATTTGCAAAGAAGACGTGACCGTTAATGAGTTGAGTATTTAAAACTGATTTTTGGTGACAAGGAATGTGACCATTCAGTTTTGGGTAGTGTTATTCTCCGGTTTAGATACTCGAGATGTTCAATCATGTCCCGTATCAAGCCTGTGTTTGTGTGTGATAAGAGATGAATATTCTGTTTCTAGATTCTAATCTTGAAACCACTGTGATGTGTAGTGTAAGCAGCTGCCTCCTAGAGTACCGCTGTGATGTGTGCGAGTCTGCTGTACATTACTGGCCGCTAGTTGACGTTAGACGGGGCGCGCCAAGGAATACAGCAAACGTTGTGATTCATTCAGAAATCTTTTTAAAGCGGACTTTAAAACCGTTGATATTAGTCCTTAACTATGCATACTAAGGATTTTACAATTTTTTACATCCCCCCGCAGGTCAAGTTCGCGTTTATATTCTTACTGCGACATCTCTGTGCTGTGAAGTGTGTTATTATTCATTATAGTCAAGGTTCTGGACTTGTGCTGAATTCAATAAATTTCAATAATATGTAATCTATTCATTTTAATTATTATAATAAACAGCGAGTGCAGTAGTTAACTCAACATTATGTAAATAAATTGTTAATTCTAATTTTTAATAAATATTTTTGATCTGAAATATTTGATTTGTTCTACACAACAAGGTGTACACTGTACATGACAGCATGATATCAGAAATTTATCAGAATTTGTAAAGCAACGATGACTTTTAGACTAAACAAATTGAAAGCAAATTACAGCTATTATAAGTTATCTTAATATGGAGCCAAAAGAAACTACTAAATCCTCATTTTGTTGATTTATTTTTGGAGTTTGTATAATGAACCAAGATTGAAATTTTAAAATATGTCGAGCTAATAGATCTTGGATTTTTGTGAAAACGTTATGACTGTACAAAATCCTTGAACTTTCTATAAACTGCCCAAACCCAACTATATGTCCAGTTCAAAATCTGATCAACGGTAAAAATTCGTACATTTTCTGAACCTGATAAATTGGAAGAATTAAAACAGAAATTTTCATTGTTCCAACTTCATTAAATAAAATCTTACAAGCTACATTATCTGAACAATAACTGACTGTTGATCGTTTACCAACTGTCAGAAGTTTAAAGATTCATTATGCTGCAGGAGGTCGAACTATTTTAATGCAGTTGAGGGGGAATTGCTGTAAAGGGTGTCCTAATAAACATAGGAAATACGCACCTACTTTTAATTCGCGTGAGATCAATAGCGCGTTTTTGTGGAAGAGTACGGGATATCGAAAAGTACTTCAATTTAGACACAAGGAAAAGTGAAATTTATATTAAATTGATACATCTTGTATCGAAAACGCTTGGTCGTGAGATTTTTGAAATGTATTTTCAAAATAGACGGCGATATCGCAAAGTTTCATTTTATTTTAAAAAATCAAAATTGTCTTAATATCTAATAACTTTGTCAAGTTTTAAGATACAATAAAGGCAGACCACTTTATAAAAAGCTCGTTAGACGTACAGCATCGTTTTTTTTAACTTTCTTTGCCATGCATTAATTATCAGAAATAAAAGACGACTTTCAAGTCGTCTCAATTCCCGTGTTGATTGGAACACCATGTACAAGAAGATATACTGGAGCAGTTATAGTTTAGTTGTAATGTACAAGAAGATATAGTCCTAGTTTAGTTGTATTGTACAAGAAGATAAAGTCCTAGTTTAGTTGTATTGTACAAGAAGATATAGTCCTAGCTTAGCGGCTCCAGTTTAGAAGTTTCCAAGAAGATATATTGAAGCAGTCCCAGTTTAGTTGTATTGTACAAGAAGATATAGTCCTAGTTTAGTTGTATTGTACAAGAAGATATATTGGAGCGGCTCCAGTTTAGAAGTTTCCAAGAAGATATATTGAAGCAGTCCCAGTTTAGAAATTTCCAAGAAGATATATTGAAGCAGTCCCAGTTTAGAAGTTTCCAAGAAGATATATTGAAGCAGTCCCAGTTTAGAAGTTTCTAAGAAGATATACTGGAGCAGTCCCAGTTTAGAAGTTTCCAAGAAGATATATTGGAGCAGTCCCAATTTAGAAGTTTCCAAAATTTATGAAGTTAATTTAGTTTTATTCCCTGACCTTCAGTCTCTACCCTGCAGAGGGCTGCATTAGCACAACTTTATGTTTTGAATAATAAAAAGGAAAACGTATCAGACTCGCAATGTGAATCTAAATACAGGGTTCACCACAAAGGATGAGACTTCAGAGACGACTGTACAGAATTTATACTGTCTGTTCCCTTACATTGACTGTTCTCTGCAATTGTAAACCTCTTTCTTTCTTTGCCTAGTCAATGTATAAAATTTAGTTTTCAAGGCAGAGGACTTAATTTAACCCTGGAATCGTCAGATTTAAGGAGTTTCAGGTCGTCTTTACAGTTTCATTCTTTCATTCTGCAGTTCAACATAAATCACAGTTAGCAACTGTGTGAAGTGTTTACACTACAATTTACAGTTTACAGACCCATTTCACTTTTCATTTGATTTTCAAGCTATTGGTTAAACTATTTGATTTTCAAGCTTTTGATTAAACTATTTGATTTTCAAGCTATTGGTTAAACTATTTGATTTTCAAGCTATTGGCTAAACTATTTGATTTTCAAGCTTTTCGTTAAACTATTTGATTTTCAAGCTTTTCGTTAAATTATTTGATTTTCAAGCTGTTGGTTAAACTATTTGATTTTCAAGCTATTGGTTAAACTATTTGATTTTCAAGCTATTGGTTAACCATTTGATTTTCAAGCTATTTATTAAACTATTTGATTTTCAAGCTTTTGGTTAAACTATTTGATTTTCAAGCTATTGGTTAAACTATTTGATTTTCAAGCTTTTGGTTAAACTATTTGATTTTCAAGCTATTGGTTAACCATTTAATTTTCAAACTATTCATTAAACTATTTGATTTTCAAGCTATTGGTTAAACAATTTGATTTTCAACCTATTGGTTAAACTATTTGATTTTCAAGCTATTGGTTAAACTATTTGATTTTCAAGCTTTTGGTTAAATTATTTAATTTTCAAGCTATTGGTTAAACTATTTGATTTTCAAGCTATTGGTTAAATTATTTGGACTATATTGGAACATTAATTACACTTAAGATTGGTTAAAATGAAATTTTGTCTTCGTAACACACAGTATTATGGGCCATTCGGTAGGTTTTTTTAAGGTTGAAAAATGTTGCAATGAATTAGGAGTTTGCACAACAACACACTATTTTTTACTTATTTGCAAAAATGACTTGTTTCTGAAGACCTTTCTATTCCTTGGTTTTTTTACGTTCTGCAGTTAAAATGGATCAAATATATTTAAAACTCTAAATTAGTACGACCTGGATTCGAACGATAAAAGGGATTCAATCCCACCTCATGACTGGACTAGGGATTCAACTCCGGCACAGGCGTGGATTAGGGATTCCCTCCCTTCGAAGGAGTGTATTAAGGATTCACATCCTGCAAAAGAGTGGATCAAGGATTCACATCCTCCAAAGGAGTGGATTAGGAATTCTGGTCCTGCTCCAGATCTAATTAGGGATTCAGCTTATGATCCAGACCTGATAAGGGATTCAGTTCATGCTCCTGATTGGATTAGGGATCGGATAAAGGCCGCCAAATCTCGAAACAGGATTGAAAATCTTACTTTCAATCCTGATCAATCCATTTCAAGGTTAGTGAGTTGTTAAATAAATAGCTTAAATAATTGTAAAATTAAACGTTTTTCTTTTTTTCATTCATGAATTCTAATGTTTTCAGGATTACAGCAAGGAGCAGTTTGAAGAATACTGTTCTGGGTTTAATTCGAATCTGGTAAATTCTTGACTGTAAATCTAATGAATAATTAGGACCAAGCACAGACAGTTTATTAAACAAAACTGAACAGTTTTCTATTAAAGGGACTGTCAACGTATTTTCAAGTGACCCAGATTTAAAGAGGGGTATGTCCGCAAACCTTTAAACCTTTATCTCAGAAACAATGAGTGAGATACTTTCCTATATTTACAGCATAATTTTTAATGAGAAACCAACATAGGAAAGGTCAAATTTCAGGCAGCTAAATAAGATTTTTTTTCATATTGTTCTTTGTTCTCTTATTAGGCTTGCCTGTTAAAAAGTTGTAAAATCAAGCAAAACTTGGACAAGCATTAAATTCTTATTGTTATTTCAATCTGCATTTTTATATTTCCTCCTTAGGGTTAAAGTGATTTTTGACGTTTTTTATATTTCCTCCTTCATAATTCATGAGTGGTATGTCCAATAGGCAACAGAAACCTTTATACCTTTGTCTGAGCAAATTGTTAAAAATGATTTATGCTGAAAAACGTAGCGTCCATACAAATTCAGAAAGTAGCAATATATAACTCATATCGTAAAATAATCAATTTGATTTCAAACAAATCATTCAGATATTACTACCTAAAGTCATTGATTATTTTTCGACGCATTCGTATTTAGTTAATATCTAATATAAGTCGTATTTTAACAATTTTTTCCTTACAGACACAACAGATAGAAGATTAGTAGCGATAAAAGAAGCGCCTATTTTTCGCCTTAAGCCTATACTCCCTTTCTTTTTTCGCGAACACTCACTTTAAAAGATGTTTAAGAACAACCTAAAACTATTAACAACAGCATAGGGTCCCTTAAAAGTACGTACAGGTCCCTTAAATAAGCTTCTTTTAAAGAGCACAAATATTTTTCAGATAATTATTTGCATGTTTTTTTCTAAAATTTGTTTTAAATTTGGTCTGAATGTGTTTAATATTCAATAGCTTGGACAACAATGGATTGTAAAGGCGAGATCGGAATATATTAGGGCCACGTAGTCCTTTGTACATAATATATACAAATATATATATATATGGGGAGGAGAAAAAAATACTTTTTTGATAAAAAATGTTGTTTGCAGCTGAGTTCTGAAAGATGCCAAAAATCTTAAACTGGATTTTCAAACATTATTATTTTTGAATTAATTTGAAAGATAAAAAACTGACACCATTGAAGATTATTCAAATTCTAGTTTGTTTTCTATTTTTTGCTCTCTACGCCGCGCTGGTCTAGTTCTCTTTCTGCCAGGAAAGAATTTGTTCTTTGGGTCACGTGATCGCAGGATGAGAAAACTCTGGATATTAGAAAGGAGTGTTATTTTTTTAGTTTTTTTAAGAATTTGATCTTACAATTATTTTTGTCCTTATTCCTGATAGGGCATTTTTTTCTTTTTCTTTTTATTCGTTCTCTCGTTTTTGTTTCTATTTTTGTTTTAGGTTTAGTTTTTTGTCAATTTTTTTCTCTCTTGTAGCTAAAAGAAAGAATAAATATTTTTTTCAAACTTAAAGTTTGCTTGTTTTTAGGTCGCTCATTTCTTTTTCCTGAGATTTGAACCATCGATTCAAAGTTAAAAGTTAAGAAATGATTTGATTCGGTGGTTTTTAAATTTGAACCGTCGGCGGTAGGCCTGACTCAAATTCTTCAAATTCGGTCTCTTTTTGGATGAAATTGTTTATTTTCTAGGTGGAAGTTTATATTTGTTTCTCTTCTTCCTTTTCTTCTTGTTCCAATCCTAGTATACTGGCCTCAACCTCCGGGAAGGTACATTTTTTTATTAAACCTTCATTTCATAATTCATTCATCCTTCCTTTCATACTTCATTAATTATTCCTTTCATACTTCATTCATTCTACCTTTCATACTTCATTCATTCTTCCTTCCATACTTCATTCATTAGTCCTTTCATACTTCATTAATTATTCCTTTCATACTTCATTCAGTATTCCTTTCATACTTCATTCAGTATTCCTTGCATACTTCATTCATTCTTCCTTTCATACTTCATTCAGTATTCCTTTCATACTTCATTCAGTATTTCTTTCATACTTCATTCATCCTTTCATACTTTATTCATTATTCCTTTCATACTTCATTCATTCTTCCTTTCATACTTCATTCATCCTTTCATACTTCATTCATTCATCCTTTCATATTTCATTCATCCTTTCATACTTTATTCATCCTTTCATACTTTATTCATCCTTTCATACTTCATTCATCCTTTCATTCTTCATTCATCCTTTCATACTTTATTCATCCTTTCATACTTCATTCATCCTTTCATACTTCATTCATCCTTTCATACTTTCGTACTTTATTCATCCTTTTTTTCCTATACTTCAATCCTTACTTTCATGCTAGACTTCACCGAGGAAGGGTTGCTCCCAGGGTTTTGGTGTGCTCCCAGGTTTTTGGAGTTGCTCCCAGGGTTTTGGTGTGCTCCCAGGTTTTTGGAGTTGCTCCCAGGGTTTTGGAGTAAAATGTAAATATTTCTCCGACCTTTTCTGAAAAATTCTTTAAAAAGGGCTCTGCTATCCCTTTTTTACTGTCTTTGTTCAGATATTTGCAGGAAAAAAATCGCAAATTTCAGTCCAAGTAGCCTGTGGCGATCATATAGTTTTGATTAGCTAAACTGTCAACATTTGTTTAAGCTTATACTTTGAAGATTGTTGGTAAATGTAAAAAAGAATCTTTTTTTTTAGCTAGATACATAAAGGTTTCATTTGATCTGGTCTAATACATCTCAACATCTTTATTAGTTATCCTTCTCCACATTTTTCAGGACATAAACCAATTTTTCCATGATCAGTGTTTACTTATTCACAAACTAAATATATTAAATGATTAAATACATTTTTACTATATTTTATTTGTATTTTTGTTTTACATTCACTGAGAAGATTATTTTGATTGATCTTATGTATTTAATGAATGTAATGTATCCTTCATTAATTATCCATTAATTATCTAGATAGAAATTTTGATTATTAATTGATAAATTATAATTTATCTAGATGTATGTATGTTCTTGTTTTAATGGGAATATGCTGGCTTCTAGAACTTCTTCCAATCCCAGCTACAGCTCTCATTCCCATTATTGCATTCCCACCTCTAGGTACTACTTTTTTCATTCCCAGCCTGATACTTCTAGAACTTCTGCCAATCCCAGCTACAGCTCTTATTCCCATGATTGCATTCCCACCTCTAGGTACTACTTTATTCATTCCCAACCTATACTTCTAGAACTTCTTCCAATCCCAGCTACAGCTCTTATTCCCATTATTGCATTCCCACCTCTAGGTACTACTTTATTCATTCCCAGTCTGTACTTCTAGAACTTCTTCCAATCCCAGCTACAACTCTTATTCCCATGATTCCATTCCCACCTCTAGGTACTACTTTATTCATTCCCAACCTATACTTCACATTAATTTCCGTTTCAAGCTACAGGGTGTCCCAGAAAACATTGGAATTTAGAGACGGTATGAAAATCGTCTTCGATTACCGATATTGAATAAATGAAAAAAAGTGTATCAAAATAAAGACTTTTGAAAATGTGGTTTGTCTTTTTAGGTCTTCAATATTGACGGAGATATTAATTATTTAAAATATTTCGCTGTTAAATAAATTAGAATCTGTACAGATTCCCTAATATCTCCGTCAATTTTGAGGATATAATTATGGTAAACCACATTTTTGAATTCCCAAGAGTCCTAGTTTTAATTATAAACTGTGGTTTAAATGGAATACTACAAATAGTGTGTTTACGTAATAATGCCACGCGGAACAAAGACGATATATAGAAATCGTCACTTAATTCCCATTTTGTGTGACACCCAGTTTATACATATCGTATCCATGAATCTCTTTATCATACTTACAACACTCAAAATAACGAAGTGAAATTTTCTGAGAAAAAATTTAAATTTCATTTTTTTTCAGAATTCACGTTTGTACCCTCCCTAATGACCAGCTTGACGGATATATTATTTTTTCCTGAGTTTCTGAAAAACATGTTTTTCTCTTCTCCCCCCCCCCCACCCGGCCTTGTTTTTATTACTTTCTCATATTCTCATTACAAAATATGAGTCTCGTTAAAAATAGAATTAACTTTTAGAATATATTTTTATATTATTGCAAAGAATCTGAATACTCGCTTCAAACTCTAATTTCCTAATTTCTTTTGATGATGTAAACCTTTGATTTTTAGCAGAATTTATAGTTTAAAAGATCTAAGGTTGTGCCCATAAGGTTGCAAAGATATAGGTATTATAAAATTATAGTTTGAGTCGAATAATCAATTCGTTTAGGAATTATGACAACGGCTCAGACAAGTATGTATTATATGAAATCTTCTTGTATGCTATTTATTGGTGGGCTAATGGTAGCCATTGCTATAGAAAACTCAAACCTCCACAGGTTAAACAAAACAAACTAAAAATTAATATACAAGAGTTTAAGTCTACAGTAATTTGAAGGTTTGAATATTAATAGTAGTTTTCAGTACATTTACACCCTGGGCAAAATAGATTTTAGTAAAATAGATGGCAACGTAGAATTTGTACACTCTCAGTTCAGCTGTATTCTGACGTCACAAGTGTCAGTTCAGTTTTTGTGTCCGACAAAATTATTAATAACAGTGATAATTTTAGAATAAAGTGCTTATCTTACAGTAAATAAGTGCCATTTTATGTGTTCTTTATTTACTGTTCTTACACTTTTTTACTTAATCTTGGAAGACATGTCAACTAATGTGAGAAAGTTTAGTTTTTCTTGATTTTTTTGACACTTGTGACGTCGTGTATAATTGGTTCATTTCTCAGTTGCCACCTATTGTACTTGATAATCTATTTGCCCTGGACTAACCAGGGAGAGAGTTCGGGTTCTTCAATTTGAATTGATTTACGTTTTGGTAATTTAGCAATCTTTAAATTTATGCAGTTGTATTTTTCATTTAAAACGCCAACAGAAAAGTACAATTTTTTTTATTTGGTCGAAAGTCACAGCTTGCTGAGACAAGGACAGAATTATTAAATCTGTTTGGGGAGTTTGCAGAAATTACATATTTTTTAGCTCCTTTATATATTACAGGGCTTGTAGCTCCCTTCTATATAACTAGGCTTTAAGGGCGCTTCGCGTCCATCTTCTATTTCAATTGTAAACATGTTTCAAAAATCAAATTTTGTTTGAGGCAAATTTTTGAAAATTCTATCTTCCATAGACCTTCCCTAGGATCACGCAAGGTCCCACAACAAATTTGGGCCCGATCGGTTCAGCCGTTTTGAAGTTTATTGGACATAAACAAATAATCAAACAGACAGACAAGCAAAGTATATATTATAGATAGATACATGTATTTCCTAGTTTGGATAACTTTTTTAATTTATTGTAAAAAGTTTGTTTTAAATGAATTTTCTTCTATCCAATTTCGACGTTTCTCGTTAAAAACTTAACTAGAAAAAATATTTATGAAAATATATAAACCTATTTAAGTCCAAAAACTTTCTTCAGTTTCCGATTTCAAAGTTTATATTTTAATCTAGGTCTTCACTTCTTTTCTTAAAATTTCCATTATGTTACATGAACTGTAATAAACTTTTATATTATTACACTCTTTTCAAACTTTTCATTTTCTTTCCGGTCCCTATGGACTAAAGAAGAAATGTGTTCAAGCTTAAATTAAAATTCTAAAAGAAAAAAAAATGTTTTTAGACGAGTGGGATTACGAGTTCTTCTAATGGTTGGGAGTTCCCCCCGTCTTGTTCTCCTAGGGTTCATGATCCCAACTGCTATCCTCTCCATGTGGATCAGTAACACCGCCAGCACGGCCATGATGATTCCCATCCTGGAGGCTGTTCTTGTAGAGCTCGGAGCTCATCATAGAAACATGATGATGCTTGCTATAGCCTTCGCTGCTAATGTTGGCGGCACCGGCACTCTGATCGGCACACCGCCAAACCTGGTATTTTTTGAATTTATCGGGAAACTGAAAGGTCAACCTATTACATTTGGAAGCTGGATGGTATTCTGTGCTCCTCTCATGTTTGTGAACCTTCTAATTGCCTGGCTCTGGTTACAACTTCTCTTTCTTCCTATTTGTCGCAAGAATAACAAAGTTAAAGATGAACTTGAAAATATTTCTGAAAAAGGAGAAACTGATATCAAAACTCTGTTAACATCAAGGTATAAGGATCTAGGATCTATGTCTCGCCATGAATACTCAGTTCTAGGATTGTTCCTACTACTAGTTGTGCTCTGGTTAACACGATCCCCTGGTTTTATGACAGGTTGGGCAGATCTTCTCCCTCCTGGAGTAACCGACGCTACTCCAGCAATACTTATCTCCCTAATCATGTTTGCAGTTCCAGCAGGGGCAGGAGGAGAGACTCTTCTCAATTGGAAGTTGGTTCAGGAGAAGCTGGCCTGGGGGGTTATTGTACTGCTAGGAGGTGGGTTTGCTCTGGCTGAGGGCGCAGAACGATCCTGTCTCAATATATGGGCAGGAGAACAGCTTGCTAAACTCGGTGGTCTGCCTCCTCAAGTTCTTAGGTAACAGTTTTCAATCAAAAAAGCTTTAAAATATATTCAATGAATCTCGCATGGTGGCTTGTCCGAATTAAATCTTTTTATGATAAAAAATGAATGAGATATCCTCGTATTCTAATTGGAAATCGATTATTTTCAATTGTGGTTTTTCTACAGCAGTGCCCTGAGGATTTATGCTGCAAAAGTACAATAATAACCAAAAAACAACGGAATAGAAAGACGACATTATTGCAATAATTAAGTGTATTTTATGTTTCGAAACAAACAGTTTACCATACACTTATTACATCACTAATTTAGTAACTGGGTCAGTTTACAGTGCACAATTCTATAACTGTACCGTCCTGTACCTGTACCGTCCTGTACCTGTACCGTCCTGTACCTGTACCGTCCTGTATCTATACCGTCCTGTATCTGTACGGTCCTGTACCTGTACCTCTACCATCCTGTACCTGTACCGTCCTGTACCTGTACCGTCCTGTACCTGTACCGTCCTGTACCTGTACCGTCCTGTACCTGTACCGTCCTGTACCTGTACCGTCCTGTACCTGTACCGTCCTGTACCTGTACCGTCCTGTACCTGTACCGTCCTGTACCTGTACCGTCCTGTACCTGTACCGTCCTGTACCTGTACCGTCCTGTACCTGTACCGTCCTGTACCTGTACCGTCCTGTACCTGTACCGTCCTGTACCTGTACCGTCCTGTACCTGTACCGTCCTGTACCTGTACCGTCCTGTACCTGTACCGTCCTGTACCTGTACCGTCCTGTACCTGTACCGTCCTGTACCTGTACCGTCCTGTATCTATACCGTCCTGTACCTGTACGGTCCTGTACCTGTACCTCTACCATCCTGTACCTGTACCGTCCTGTACCTGAACCGTCCTGAACCGTCCTGTACCTGTACCGTCCTGTACCTGTACCGTCCTGTACCTGTACCGTCCTGTACCTGTGCCGTCCTATACCTATACCGTCCTGCCTGTACCTGTACCCTCCTGTACCTGTACCATTCTGAACCTGTACCGTTCTGTGCCTGAACCGTCCTGTTCCGTCCTGTACCGCCCTGTACCTGTACCGTCCTGTACCTGTACCGTCCTGTACCTGTACCCTCCTGTACCTGTACCATCCTGTACCTGTACCGTCCCGTACCTGAACCGTCCTGTTCCGTCCTGTACCGTCTTGTACCTGTACAGTCCTGTACCTGTACCGTCCTGTACCTGTACCGTCCTGTACCAGTACCGTCCTGTATCTATACCATCCTGTACCTGTACCGTCCTGTACCTGTACCGTCCTGTATCTGTACCGTCCTGTATCTGTACCGTCCTGTATCTGTACCGTCCTGTATCTATATCATCCTGTACCTGTACCGTCCTGTACCTGTACCGTCCTGTACCTGTGCCGTCCTATACCTATACCGTCCTGCCTGTACCTGTACCCTCCTGTACCTGTACCGTCCTGTACCTGTACCGTTCTGTACCTGTACCGTCCTGTACCTGTACCGTCCTGTACCTGTACCGTCCTGTACCTGTACCGTCCTGTACCTGTACCGTCCTGTACATGTACCGTCCTGTACCTGTACCGTCCTGTACCGTCCTGTACCTGTACCGTCCTGTACTGCCCTGTTCATAACTTATTTGTTTTCTTTAGAATAATACTATCTCTGCTGGTTTCCCTAATAACTCAGGTAGCCAGTAATGCAGCTACTGCCAGCATGCTGCTCCCTGTCCTCCTTCAGCTGTCCCAGCAGCTTCATCTCAACCCTCTCTACTTGATGCTTCCGGCAACATTAACAACAAGCTTGGCATTCATGTTACCAGTTTCTACAGCTCCTAACGCAATTGTATTTGCAGCAAGTGGAATGAGAACAGTTGATATGTTAAAGGCAGGAGTAGGTAAGTCAATTTATGGGACTGTGCTAGTAATTTTAAGTGACCTTACATTTCAAGAGGAGCATGTTCGATTCCGATCAATAATCTTTCTTTTTAATGGTTCCATTTTTTTTAGAGAAACTACAATTAAAAAATCAATTTTCAAGGAGAAGATGATGGATATCTCAAATACATTTTTTAAGGGTACTGTTGTGAATTTGACATAACACTATATATTTGTAGGGTCACTTGAAATTACGTCTACAGTCCCTTTAAGAATGTTTAGAAAACGTTTTACAGTTTTTTTCTTCAGGTTTAACATTTATAACAGTTTTCGTGACAGTTGGATGGACAGCATCAGTTGGAATTCCGATCTTTTCATTAGATGATTTCCCAGACTGGGCGATCCCAAATAATCAATCACTAGCTTCAAACTTTAGAAAATGTTTATAAGATGTTGAAACCAAGAATTGTGAATAAGGGAAGATTTATTTTAGAAAATTAAGAATTTTACTGTTTTCTACAGACTCAAGACATTAAGAAATGGTTGGCTAGATTTTGGGTAATAATTTTGAGAATTGTTCTATCATAGGAGTATTCTCCAAAGTATGGACCTACAGTGTTATAAGAACTGTCCACGTATTTTGATGTGATTCTGCATTTCCGATTCACATCGGTATCGTTCAAATCTTTGTCTGAGCAAATATGGAGATATCCTTCTTTTTCTTGCGGATTTATGCTACATAGACAAGGGTTGAAATTGTCAGAATTAATCTTTTTTTCAGATAGAAAAAAGGCATGTAATTCTTTGAACAAACTGGTTATTTGAAATTACGTCGAAAGTTGTTGTTTTGTTAATTGTTTTTTGATAAAAAGAATATGTAATTTAGTTTGATTTTATTGTAATTATAATGTAAGTACAAACTGTCTTTAAACGAAGGAAAATGATAATTAATAAAATTATAGAAAATATCGAGTTTTAAGCATAAGAGAGAACCAGAGTTGCAAGAAGAAACTGATATACTGAGTCTACAAAGATCGGTGTCGCCAGAGACATCTGTTGTTTAACTTTAGGACTAGAGTACTCCAGGGCTAGGTTGTAGAGGTCAGCAAAAACTGGAAGTCCAGGTTCAGCCTGGAACAGAAGAATCACTTTCTTTTAAATTAGATTTAAGAAAGAAAGAAAAGAAAGAAAAAAATCGAATTTCGAATCTTGAAAGAAAAAAAATCGAATTTTGACAGAAAAAAAACATGTTTGAAATTTTTTTTAAATGATGTTTTTTTGTAAATAATTTTTTCCGCCTCTTTTAGGGGAGGATACCGATGGTTTTCCTTCAAAAAAAAAATAGCCAACATATAAATATACAAATATATATATACTAGAAATTCAGGGCGCTTCGCGCCCATCGTCTATTTAAACTTTTAATTGTGGCTTTATCTGTGAGCATCTTCTCTTTGTACAGTATAAAACAAAAACAAAAAAAGTTTGCGGATTTTATAATATTTTTTCGCGCATTTTCAAAATTTTACAAAAATAAAAAACATTTAAACACAAATTTTAAAATTTCAATCATTCATAAACCTTCCGCGGGGTCCTAAGATGTCCCACAAAAAATTTGGGCTCGATCGGTTCAGCCGTTTTGACGTTTATTGGATACAAACAAACAGACAGACAGACAAGCCAAATTTATATATAGATATAGAAGATATGTCTTAATTTTGTAATATTGTGTAATATCTTAGACTTTAAGCTAAAATATCTTTGATGTATATTTAATGTAAACTTTTTATTTGAATTTTTTTTGGCAAAATTTGATAAGATTAACCAAATATATAAATTTATTCCTAACCAAAAGCACTCAGAAAATTTTAATCCGATCTAATTTAAATCCAGCATCTTGGAAACATTTTCTGTCTGAAATATTAATAAAATAAGAAATCTCAACTTATTTTTTTAGAACAGTGTTTTTTGATATTTTAAACCAAACAAGGATTCGAGTTTTGATAAAGAAAATTCTGTCCATCCACGAAATATCTGGTACATATAAAGAAGTCGAGCTACACAATTAATAAAACATATTGAAGTATGCAGGTACAATATAGAATTAATGTATATCTACATTGTTGAAAGTTGAAATCAACCATTATAATAAATTTAATCTATTTTAGCTTGTTTCATCTTTAATAATTATTAATTATGAAAATTTGAAAAGCTTGAATATTGTTTTTAGTTTTGAACAGATTAAAACAATATTGTTGCACATTTTGTATGTTTTAATATGTCCTGAAATGATAATTCTTTTTAGACTAAATTAGACTAAAATTTTTTTTGTTTCTTTGTAAATTGAAGAAAAAAATATTTAGATTATTTTCTAATTTTTGTTTCTACTAGATAGTGTTGAACAAACGGCATCATATTTGGTTTTTAAATATTAAAGAATTATCTGTTTTCAATTTCATAATGCAAAATATTGACATTGACACAAGTTATTGGACCAAAGAAAGAAAACTAATCGTTCGTGTAAAAAAAACGGATGAAATGGGGACGCACAACAATAGTTCTTACCTTATCGCTAAATGTTTGGGAGGATTCGTTGCACTCTAGAACCGAGGTTAGATGAGGAGTAACGAGAAGGAGTTTCTGAATAGATTCAGGTTCTCCTAGAACCTTCTCCCTACAATAGTTAGAATAGATTCAGGTTCTCCTTAAACCTTCTCCCTACAATATTTAGAATAGATTCAGGTTCTCCTTGAACCTTCTCCCTACAATAGTTAGAATAGATTCAGGTTCTCCTTGAACCTTCTCCCTACAATAGTTAGAATAGATTCAGGTTCTCCTTGAAACATCTCCCTACAATATTTAGAATAGATTCAGGTTCGCCTTGAACCTTTTCCCTACAATATTTAGAATAGATTCAGGTTCTCCTTAAACCTTCTCCTTACAATATTTAGAATAGATTCAGGTTCTCCTTGAACCTTCTCCCTACAATATTTAGAATAGATTCAGGTTCTCCTGGAACCTTTTCCCTACAATATTTAGAATATATTCAGGTTCTCCTTGAACCTTTTCCCTACAATATTTAGAATAGATTCAGGTTCTCCTTGAATATTCTCCTTACAATATTTAGAATAGATTCAGGTTCTCCTTGAACCTTCTCCCTACAATATTTAGAATAGATTCAGGTTCTCCTTGAATATTCTCCTTACAATATTTAGAATAGATTCAGGTTCTCCTTGAACCTTTTCCCTACAATAGTTAGAATAGATTCAGGTTCTCCTTCAACCTTTTCCCTACAATATATAGAATAGATTCAGGTTCTCCTTCAACCTTTTTCCCTCCAATAGTTATAATAGATTCAGGTTCTTCTTGAATATTCTCCCTACAATAGTTAGCATAGATTCAGGTTCTCCTTGAATATTCTTCCTACAATATTTAGAATAGATACAGATTCTCCTTGAATATTCTCCCCACAATATTTAAAATAGATTCAGGGTCTCCTTGAACCTTCTCCCTACAATAGTTAGAATAGATTCAGGTTCTCCTTGAACCTTCTCCCTACAATAGTTAGAAAAGATTAAGGTTCTTCCTTATCTGGCATAAATCTGATCTTTTCTTACATCCATAAGTTCAATTTAGGTGGGCTGTGAGCGTGATTTTAAGATAGCAGGGACCAAATTGAATTTACAACGATACCCTTGAAACCTTAATCTGATCATTTGAAAGATATACCGTCGTTTTTCTGACTCGAATATTGTTTAATTCTGATCATTTCTCCACTGTTTCTTATAAGTAAGAATTGCCTTTTTTATGGAGGATCACTTGAAATTACGTTCAAGGGCTCTTTCTACAATTAAATGATAAAAATAGAAATTAAATCTGAAGATAAATTCCGATGTTTTCAATGTGAGAACTACTACGAGTCAGACATTTAATTATCTTTTATTTAAAGAAAGCTAAACAATGTTACCTGAACTGCATGATTAACTTCTCATACCCGGAGAGCAGATTCCAGCGGGACCAGGAGAAACTAAACAAATAAATTCATCAAACTTAAAATTCTTTTTTTAAGGGATCAAATAAATTCAGCGGATCGTCTAATATTTTTAATATTATGTACATCAGAAAAAAAGTGGATGATAAAGTAGAATTAATGTTGTTCATGTAAAATAGTTATCAAGAAAAGTACAGGGTTACCCTCAAAGGATGAGACTTACATGACGACTTGTAACCCTCAAAATATGACGATCCGAAAATTAGGTTGCTGTCTTAAAAATAGTTATAAACGAATAAACTGACCACATTAGCGAAGAAATCAACAAGATGACAGCTACATGTATCTGTGCATTTAAGAAATAAGATCTATCAAATTCTGTACAGTCGTCTCTGAAGTCTCATCCCTGTGGGTAACCCTGTATATAAGTCTAGATACTTTTTTGAGGTCAATCTCTGATCTTCAAATTTAATCTTTTTTATTAAAATAATTCAGAACTATGAAAACTTTTGTTTCTAAATAAATATTAAAAAAGGTTGAAATGAACCTGAGCGCGTTGGCTGTTAGTGCCATGCAGTAGTATAGATGTTTCTCAGTAGGAATATCCTTCAGGGGTAATCCCTCGATGTAACAATGAGAATCACAGTCAGGGAATATATCGACCCCTTGATGTCGCATCTCCTGGAAAATTTATTAAAGGAAGTTCAGCATTTGTCTGATAAAGATTGAACGAGAAAATTTTATGTTTCTAGCACGGTTTCCCTTTCCTTACTGTTCTAACCATTGCAACGCAGTTTTAGACATCACTTTACCTTCCCTTACTGTTCTAACCATTGCAACGCAGTTTCAGACATCAGTTTCCCTTTCCTTAGTGTTCTAACCATTGCAACGCAGTTTTAGACATCAGTTTCCCTTCCCTTAGTGTTCTAACCATTGCAACGCAGTTTTAGACATCAGTTTCCCTTCCCTTAGTGTTCTAACCATTTCAACGCAGTTTTAAACATCAGTTTCCCTTCCCTTATTGTTCTAACCATTTCAACGCAGTTTTAAACATCAGTTTCCCTTCCCTTATTGTTCTAACCATTTCAACGCAGTTTTAGACATCAGTTTCCCTTTCCTTAGTGTTCTAACTATTTCAACGCAGCTTCAGACATCAGTTTTCCTTCCCATAGTGTTCTAACCATTTCAACGCAGTTTTAGACATCATTTTCCCTTCCCTTAATGTCCTAACTATTTCAACGCAGTTTTAGACATCAGTTTCCCTTCCCTTAATGTTCTAACTATTTCAACGCAGTTTAAGACCTAACGTTAAGTAACTTGTGCGTTTTCTCCTTCATTAATACATTTTAGAACTAAATGTCCAATTATTTTTGTAAACTAAGTAATAATTGTTTTAACATTGCTTTTTATGTCTAACATTGGAGCAGTGGAGATAAACAGCTGATGCAGGAAACCTGTTTATCGACAAACAGCACGAATGGAGTGTAGGACAAAAAACTAATAATTTATGATATTCTAAAGGACAGATGGAATGCAGGACAAACTTTAATTGTTATTCTTACAAAAGCTAAAATAAAGTGAACGATAACTCGACCCTGAATCCCAGTTTAAGTTGCATCAATAACAAAAACATAAATATTTATAATTTCACCTTAATCAGATCTTTTAGTTTCATCGGAACATCAATTATTCCCTTGACCGGGGGTTTATTTCCGCTGGAGAATTTGACCAGGGTAACCAGACCAGGCTCTATAGCAAACTCAGCCTGAAAGGTTATTGTAATTTCAAGCGACCTTTTATTCGAACAGGGACATGTCCGATTCACAACAATCCCCTTTAAACTATTCTCTGATAAATAATGTGCAAGATATCGTCGTTTTTCTAGCTTGAAAAGTCTTAAATTTAATTTCCTTCGTTGTTTCTAAAGCATAAAAATTTCAGTTTCTGTAAAGAGAAACCACAATTGAAAATAATCAATTTTTAAAGTCAAGGGGATTTTGATCTAGCAAAGCTTTAAATGGTACTTATAATTGTTTACCTGTACTGAGATACAATCTCCTTGTTGTTGTTTACATTTACTGAGATACAACCTCCTTGTTATTGTTTACCTGTACTGCAACCATTGTTATTGTTTACCTGTACTAAGATCTGGGATACAACCTCCCTGTTATTTTTCACCTGTACTGCAACCTTTGTTATTGTTTACCTGTACTGAGATACAACCTCCTTGTTATTTTTCACCTGTTCTGCAACCATTGTTATTGTTTACCTGTACTGAGATACAACCTCCTTGTTATTGTTTACCTGTACTGCAGCCATTTTTATTGTTTACCTGTACTGAGATACAACCTCCTTGTTATTTTTCACCTGTACTACAACCATTGTTATTGTTTACTTGTACTGAGCCCGAAATTTAAAAGAGTATCGTTGAATGGTACTTATTATTGTTTACCTGTACTGAGATACAACCTCCTTGTTATTATTTTACCTGTACTGCAACCATTGTTATTGTTTACATGTACTGCAACCATAGTTATTGTTTACCTGCACTGCAACTAATGTTATTGTTTACCTGTACTGCAACTGCTTGTTATTGTTTACCTGTACTGCAGCAGCACTAAGAGCAATAACAGCTTTGTTTGGATTCTCTGGTCTAAACAAACAACTGAGAAACTCTTGACATTTTAAATGATTAAATTCTTCCTTGAGAAGAAAATTGTTTGAAAAAGGATGAGATGTATTGTATCCTGACATGAAAGAAATTCTAACAAATAAATCCAGCAATAAAGTTTCATTTTATATCAGAAAAATGATTAAGTGTAGATAACAACTTAAACTCCTATTTTACTCCATACTTGTACATCCCTAGCTCTATCTCTTACCTGAGCTCTATATCCTACCTGAGCTCTATCTTTTACCTGAGCTCTATTTCCTACCTAAGCTCTATTTCTTACCTGCGCTCTATATCCTACCTGAGCTCTATATCCTACCTCAGCTCTATCTCTTACCTGAGCTCTATATCCTACCTGAGCTCTATCTCTTAACTGAGATCTATATAATTCCTGAGCTCTATCTCTTATCTGAGCTCTATATCCTACCTGAGCTCTATATCCTACCTGAGCTCTATCTCTTACCTGAGCTCTATATCCTACCTGAGATCTATATCCTACCTGAGCTCTATATCCTACCTAACCTCTATATCCTACCTGAGATCTATATCCTACCTGAGCTCTATATCCTACCTGAGATCTATATCCTACCTGAGCTCTATATCCTACCTCAGCTCTATCTCTTACCTGAGCTCTATATCCTACCTGAGCTCTATATCCTACCTGAGCTCTATCTCTTACCTGAGCTCTATATCCTACCTGAGCTCTATATCCTACCTGAGCTCTATATCCTACCTGAGCTCTATCTCTTACCTGAGATCCATATCCTACCTGAGCTCTATCTCTTACCTGAGCTCTGTATTCTACCTCAGCTCTATATCCTACCTGAGCTCTATATCCTGCCTAAGCTCTATATCCTACCTAAGCTCTATATCCTACCTAAGCTCTATATCCTACCTAAGCTCCCAGCTCTGGAAGGGTAGGTTGGAGAACCTGAAGGCAGATAGACCGAAGATACCAAAGTGCATTGTTTTAAAGGATAAGGTTTGTTTTCCTTCGTTGAAACTTATTCCATAGAATCCTTGGTTTGTCCAGTAATTTTTCTCTTCGTCCCATCTCACTAGATAAGTTCAAGTTAATCTTCTAAATTATTTTTTAAAATCTTTGTTTAAAAAATAGATGAATAATTACCAATAGTTGGAGGTTCGAACCATAGGGCAGTCGAAGGAAGCTTTAAATGAACTTGAAGTAGCTTCTGGAGCTCAGCTTCTTGAGCCTTGGTAAATAATTTCATAGTTTTCATTTTAAAATCATTGGTTTCAAGGGATCGTTCAGACATTTTATCAATTTCAAAAAACATATCTCAATGTAAAGAAGACATAAACCCAAATTTGTTTCAGAAAACTGTTATTGGTGAAGTCAGAATGGTTCTGCTTTTTCAGTGTCTTTAATCCGTGATACAATTACCTAAAAAGTAATTGGTATCACCATCGTTTGACCCAAATATCTAAACATTAATCCCTTTAAAAATATCTTATATGAAAACCCACCTTAATTTCTCTTTCTATTTCCTCGGGAGTTTTCTTGACGTTTGAGTTTTCATCAGCAGGGGCTGGAGGTTTATAATCAGCTGCCCACGGCCGGGGTTTCAGCTCCTGCAGAACAAAATATTTCTACGTTTTCTGTAATTTGTGTTTTTTTTTCAATTTATAATATTTTCTTCACCTTTTTATTTTTGTACTTTATGGCTAATGAAAACATCACATATATACAGACTGCAATACTTTTTCGACTTTGATTTTACCTAACTAAATCAATTATACGTTTTTGCAACCCTAGTAATGTGCATTTTAGGATATATAAAGCATTTTTTAGCTTTAGGGTTTAAAAAAAGATATTGACAGAATTCTCATCGATTTTTACGGGAGAGCTTGCAACCTTCGGATCAATTATCTTAAATTTTTCCACTTAAATCACTAATTTCAGCGCCAATGTCCTGATGCTCAAAAGTCAAATAACGTTTTTTGTTTTATTCTTTTTTTAATCTGCTTCTGTCTCTAAATCATAACTATTCCAGTCATCAATAATGTTGGTTAAAGATGGTTTGGACTGATGCAAGGTGGTTCATGAAGGTTAAATACTCTGGGAGCGCTTCAATTTAAGGAAAACTTCGTCTTCATAGCAACAGACACTCAAAATCCTTATATGACGTAACTAAATATTGGCGGAATTTAAAGTGACAACGTTGCTTAGCGAGAGGGGGAAGGATTTTCTCCGCTTGTCAGCTGTAAAAAGCGGAGAAAATCCTTCCCACTCTCCCAAGCAACGTTGTAATTTCATCCTCTGCGAATTATCAGTTTACAGGGAGGTAATGGGGGCTAAAGGGGTTGACCCCCCCCCCCCCGTTTCTGTATATCCCTGTGGCGTGTACCTGTGGATGTTCTAGCTCACAAATAACCCAAGATGCAACTTTCTTAGGTTGAGGAGGAATATAGAGCATATCAAATACAATAATTCCGGCCATTATACGGTTTCGCCTGGAACATACAATAACTTCCTAAGATTAAGGAAGAATATAGAGCATATGAAATACAAAAATTCCGACCATTATACGGTTTCTCCTGGAACATACAATAACTTTCTAAGATTAAGGAGGAATATAGAGCATATCAAATACAATAATTCCGGCCATTACACGGGTTCTCATGGAACATACAATAACTTTCTAAGATTAAGGAGGAATATAGAGCATATCAAATACAATAATTCCGGCCATTACACGGTTTCTCATGGAACATACAATAACTTTATTTTAAAATCTTTCTTTTAAACTCTTGAATACTGCAAGGTACAGTTATTTTGATATAAAAAGGCAATTCTCATGAATAAGAAAGTGAAAAAGTCTAACGAAAATCTCTCACCTTAGATTGAGTTCATGAGTATCAATCTTGATTTTGTACATATCTATCCTTTGTTGAAGTTTTTCTTTAGCCTAATTTAAAGAATAAATAGAGATTTTTTATTTAACTTTTTAACTATTTTGTTTCGCAATACTATTTAAGCCCAACAACTTTACAGCATGTTGTACTTTAGTCGTCGTCGTATATCAATACATTGAAGACGACTTTCGATTTAAATTTTAATTGCTACCAAACTTTCAAACAGCATGGATACACATAAACGTGGAAACAAATAGAAGCTGTCAAGTAACAGCTTCTCTTTGTTTACTTGTAAACTTGTAATTTGAAAAAAGCTTGTTTGAAATGAAAACTTGAATAGAAAAGTCGTCTTCATTTTATTGATAAAACACCGACCATTGAATAATATACGGTCTTAACATTATAACGGATTAATTATTTCTCAGCACTGCTACAATGAAATTGAGCAGAAACTGAGCATGAACGATAAAGTGCATAAAGCTTAATAAAATTATATTTATTTTAACCTTTGTTGCTGGATCTTTCTCTTCCTCTTTAGTTTCATTCTCAATAATTTCCAGAACTTCTTGAACATCTGATTTCAAGGATTTGATACTTGATCTCCTGGTATCCCGGGGAGATTTTGTTCCTGGTTTACTGCTGCTTGGAGGAGGGGGTGGAGCTGAACCTTTCTTTCCTTTCCCTTTCTTATCCTGGGCTAGTAGGCGTAACCTTTCCTGCTCCGCCTCCCTAGAACAAAATGGTAATGCCTGATTTACAACGGTACCCTTAAAAGTTTAGTCTGATCAAGTATGAATTAGATATCATGTACGGATCTGTTTCTTTAAACTGTTTATTTTCATTTGCATTTTTCTGCGACAGTGAACTAAACTAAAATGTTACGCTTTTCCGTTTTATTACCTGGCAGCTCTGGATTCTAAATCAGCTTTTAGTTTAATCTTCTTCTTTTCCTCTTCCTCTTTCCTTGCTTTCTCCTGGAAGAGAACCAGGTGTGCTTGTATCCTATCCTGGAGCAGAACCCTGTCATCAGGATGTATTGGAGGAGTTGGATAGGACGGACATTGTTTACTGTAGTGATCATACTCAACCCGCATTACTCTAAAATTAGAGAACTAGAGAACTATATTGCTCAGGATTCTATCTTTTTTATATTTGAAAGAAAGCGTACCAATTTAACAAAAAATATTTAGGCAGACTTTCTGAGTACACAAATGTTATAAGAAAATTCTGCGAAATTTTAAAATTTAAAATTACAAAGAAAATTTATTAAAATCAAATAAAATGTAAACATGATTGAAATCAGGCTCAAATTAATGAGCTTTTAAAGCTTTTTAAGTATTTTGTTGTATTGGTTAAAAAGTAGAAAATAAAATTGTTTTTATTGAAATCGAATGTTAAGCATTTACATTGAGTAGGCACAAATAAACAAACCAAATAGAAAAGTTAAATATAAATTTTAGATTCGTAATCTATATATTTTAATTTCTATGTTTCTTTTGTTAACCTGACAGCTCCTCGAATACCCATGAGAGATCTGGGAAGCTCAAAACTAAACCCTAGGCTTTCAAACTCAGTTCCCTCAAATATTTGAAATATTGGAGAAATTATCGGAGAAAATCTTCAATGCTTTATAAACTTCTCATCTCAGCATAATTAAGAAAATTCAAATCTCTCACAAAATTGGAATTTTCGCATAATAATTCAAGAAACATCTAATAAGTAATAAAAACAAATTAGGCAAAAGTAAATTTTTTTTCTGATGTAGAGATAAAAAGTTATTTTGAATAATTTTGTTTCTTTATTGGATAAAGAAAATAATCAAATCTACAGATTATTCACATTGCTAATTAGTACAGACTCTGTAAAGTTGAGGATTCTGAAAATTATTACAATAGGTTAAAAGTATCAACAGGAAATGGAGACGTAATTTCAAGCGACCCATCATTTATAGCTGGGTATATCCGATTCATAATGGTACCCTTCAAACCTTTACCTGATCATGGATAATGTATCCTAGCTTTTGTAGCAATGATTTATTTTCAATTGTGGTTTCCTTGCTAAAACGATTCGCGGAATTATGCAGCCGAGATTGTGAAGAAAATGTTCAGAATTCTTTACTACAATATCTTGTAATTAAGATAAAGAAAGGATACTATTTAAAAAATGGAAGGTCCTTTGAAATTAATTTTCTTTCATTTTCACTAGCATGGATAAAAGAAAAAAACTGAGTCTTAGCCACAATCTCTTATTTTCTAATCCCTATATATTTGCAACCCAATGTTATGGACCTTGGATATTTAAGTTTAAAATATCAAACTATCAGATTGCAAAGATTTAGAAATTAGAAAATTTGGGGTTGGCAAAGAATCAACTTTACTATCCTTGTTCATGTTTTGAACCCAGTACCTTGACTCTCATGTTCTTTTCCACAACATTCCCCCAGAGCCCCAGCTGGACGAGGTTTGATGAGATGTAGTGCTGGAGCACGTTGTTCTCCGAGTCTACTATAGGAGATACGTCCAGGAGGATAGCATACGTGGCTCGGTTCAACTTTATACGGCGCAATATTAATAATATTTTTAAAAAAGATAAAAATTTCTTAAATAAAATATTTGAGTCTTTGTCACAAACTAAAATTTTTGAATTCTTTGCAACTGGATGGTGTAAACGTTTGATAAAACTAAGATTAATTTATCTAACATTTATAGTATGAAACATTGAGTTGCAAATATATAGGTAAAAGAAAATCAGAGTTTGTGGCAAAAACTTATTTAATTCATGAAAAATTTAAAGTTTAAACGACTGCATTCATTTTAAAAAACAGATAGAGGAACTTAACACTCGAATTTTTTAATCCCTATATCTTTGTTACCTAACGTTTGATATTTTAAACTATGAATTCTGATAAAAGTATAACTTTTGAAATATCAAAGGTTTACACAATCAGGTTACAAAATTAGAGTTTATGATAATGTTCAATTCCTTTCGTGATTGTCCTAAAACCAAGATTAAGATTATAATATTTTCCTTTGTAATCTGTAGTTTCTTCATGGTGTTAAATATTTTATGTCTCTCTTGAACCTTTGCTCTCTGGCTCCTGGTCACCTGTTCTACTGGTGTAGGTACCTCCCACTCCTAGACAAGGTACTAATGCAAGGAAAGTTAATTGCAGTTGTGTATACTCTGCGTACATATTGAAACCAGTTCTCTCTGGGCGGAATTTGTAAACAAGAATAGATGCATCAGTGTTCGTTTAGTATCGAAGGAGGTTAAAAGCATTAAATTTTGATAATTTTGATAATTCACATAATAGTTTCCTATGACCAGAATATTTCATTGATTTTTTATGTGGAAGATGGATCCCATGTCAGGCTTTGACATCCGCCTTGTGTTTACATTAGCGCCAAGAGACAGGTATACTGCAGTACAAAAGATGCGTACACCTCTGAAATAACTGTCCTTGCATTATAACCTTGCTCCTAGAGATCATTTTTTTTTATTCAAGGTTTTTCTTACTGTCAGCGTAATTTTAAGCTACCCTCTTCCTGCAAAGATGACAATACTCGATTCCCAGTGGTCCCTGGAAACCTTTGAAATTCGATCAAAAATGTGAAAGATATTGTCTTTTTTCTAGGATTATTTTTGCATGAAATTTCGCTTAAAGGCTCTACAACAAATGTATTGTCTTAAACTTTACTTTTGTACAAAACATTTAGGGCGGTAGTATAAACAGAACAAAAAACGAAAAATGATTGGTCAAAATGTTTTAGTCAACATCTTCTGGAGCTGATTTGGAGCAAATTTTTCGAACTACTTCTATATTAAAACAATAAATAGCAATTCAGATCTCTAATCTTTGGTTGGATATAGATATCAAAGCACGCAGAACCAACTATAGCTTGACATGTCCGGACTGCATGAAATATAACAATTTTAAAATTAAATTCTCTATTCATTTCACATCATTTTTGACTCGATCTTTAGAAAATAGGTCGCGGGACATAGAAAATTCAAATAAAAAGCTTCACGATTAAAAGGGGGACAATGTTTAGAAAGAGAATAGATTCCTGTGAACTATTTAACGGATACAATTATAAAATCAGATTAACCAATCTTACATTGATAAAAGCAGATTGTACTAATCAGAAATTGGTTAAGCCACCCTTTTTTCTAAAATTTTAACTACAATTTTGAGAAAAAAAGGTTTCTTTTTCTCATTTAACCCCCCCCCCCCCCCTGAAAAGAATTAGAGAAATTTGATCCACACACAAATTAGCTTTAGGGTTTGGATTGTAGTTTGATAGTTAACGACCTTGGTTTCAAACTTATGAAAATTAATAAAATTATGAAAATTTTGTTTTTAGTTTGACCTCTGGATTCTCAATAAGCCTCTCCATAGTGTTCATGAGAGGAAGAACCTCTTCAGTCTTCTTAATCACATCCTCCATATTCTCATGTCTATCCTCCTCCCAAAGACTAAATAAAATCTAAGTAATATTTTTGATTTAAATATTAAAACCGTTTAGTTCTACTGACAACTTCTACGTACACGCTGTCAGAAAAAATTATATTTTTGTCATCGACCTCTCTAAAGCCGTGGTAGACCTCTTTAAAGTTGTGATCAAGATCTTAAAGTTGTGACCAACCTCTCTAAAGTTGTGGTAGACCTCTTTAAAGTTGTGATCAAGATCTTAAAGTTGTGATCAACCTCTCTAAAGTTGTGATCGACCTCTCTATAGTTGCGATCAACCTCTTTGAAGTTGTGATCGACCTCTTTATATAGTATCAAAGACAATTCGATCTATCGAAAACTATGATAGAGTTGGGCTCAATGCAAACTAGATAGATGGAGAAGGTAAATCTATGCGACATCATTGTTACGACTTTGTAACCTCGTAGCTAGTTTAGTTTTCCTTTTACGCACTTAAGCATAAGAAAAATATAATTTATTCAGTTACATATTAGACATTCAAAACATTTTTGTTCTTCTCAATGCCTCTTCTATAAGAGGACACATCATCCAGACTGAACAAACACAAGTTTGAACATAGTTAGAAGACGACATTCTATAAGTTCATTGAAGCCAAAATGTCGTCTTCATATTTCTGATATTCTCTCAGTCTAGTGTTTGTTCTGTCTGGATGATGTGAGGAGTTATGATTGATAACATATAACATTTTATTCTCATGTTGGCGATTATTTTGTTAGTCAGCAATAACAATTTAACACATCAAACTAATTATGAAAGTGAATCCCTGGCTCCAATGGCCTACGCCTTTGTAAAATGATACTTTTAGGAATAGGTAAAAGGGTGTACTCAGGACGTAACGAATGAAACTAATAAAAAAATATATTTCACTTTGATACACATACAGAAAAAAATCGTCTAAATTGGAAACACAATTTAAGTGTAAAATCTTTTTTTTCCTTTTCGACAATATCGGCGTTTTTCAATTCTTTAAACAATAAAGTTCTATCCCTAACGTTAGCCGACTTCCCCTGAAACATTGTTTGAGATTGTTCTGGTTCGTTAATTTGATTAGCGAAAACGACCCCCAATACTGAGGTTTACCTGAGATAAGTATTCATCTGCTTGACACAGGCTGGATCAGGCATACCATCACATTTCATATATTCTCCCCATAGAAACTCATCTCTTTATATATAATATATATTTTATATATTCTCCCCATTAGAAACCCATCTCTTTATATATAATATATATTTTATATATTCTCCCCACATTACCGACGGCGACCTATGATTCCCCTAAGAGAGAAAAATTATGTAAAATAACGACCCGTTCTGCCAAATTTTCGGGGAAAAAATCACTCATTTTCCTCACAAAAGACGACAAATTTTCGGGAAAATAAAAATTTTACTTAACCACAGGTACCCTCGACCAATTTTGCCTACAAAACATCCCTCGCTGCTTTTTGGGAACCATTGGTAGAGTAAAATAAAATTTCCTGTAAAGTAGTTGAAAATAGTTAACATATATTTTATATATTCGTCTCTTTATATTATACTAACTTGAGAACCCAGCGTTGTCTGGAGGTTTTCCCTCTATAAAAGTTGACCTTCTCAACTTAGAATTTTTAATCCAGACTAAAAAGAACATTCTCGTTGTTGTTCCGAGCTCCCCAATCAAAATTTGACACAAATCGGTCAAGGGGTTCATGCGTTATGATCGGACAAACTACTTTATATCTAAACAGATAAATATATTTTAAATATTTTAGAAAAATAATGAAAGGGAAAAGGAATGCAGTTAACTAAACATACGAAAAATAATGGATGATTTAAATTCAGCTGAAGTGTCAGAGAATGTCTCCAAATTGTCAGGAGGGACCCGGAGAGAAGATGAATAGGTCCCAGTCCACCAGGAACTCAGAAGTTTATACATAAGGAACCCCTTTCCTTCATTAATAGGAATCTTATCCCTATTTAACTAACTTACCCCACAAACCAACTTACGTAAATGAAATGTAAAATTTACGTTTTTTTGTCTTTTAACGACCATACTTTGTTTTGGCACTGTAACCATAACGAAAACTTGAAAGATACAAATTAGTAAACTTTGGCTGGGAAAGTCAAGGGTAAGAAGAAGAGTAATTTGTCTAGTTTCTAGCTAAAGTTTTTGCAGAATATCTTGTTAGAGTTTTACAAGATAAACAATTAAACTAGAAAACCAGTGAAAATTGAAAAATTCCAATTTTGTAGACAGAGAGAGAGAGAGAATTTACTGGCCCATGAAGAGGAGAGTAAAGCTATGTCCCATCCATACCTGTGACTTAAAGGAATTGAGCCTTCGTAACAAATTCTGATTTTCTAATACCCATATTTTTTCCACCTGAAGGTGTAAACCTTTCATATTTCAAACTTAGATTCCTTTCATCTAACAGAATTCATAGCTTGAAATAACTAAGGTCTAAGGCATTGGGTTGCGAAAATATAGATATTAGAAAATCATAATTTGTGACAAAGACTCAATTCCTTTATATCTTTCTACTCTGGAATGAAGACAGATATAAAAATGTCATACTTTGAAACCTATCTGTACTGCAGAAATTAAATTCTAATTAAGATATTAGATAAGTTTGTGAATGGTTGGACTGTAATAATATGAGTATAAGAAGTTTGAATATACAAATAGAAATGTCCAACTTTCCCCAGAGATATGAATAGTTTAGACCTACTGGATAGACAGGTTCTATCTTCTAGATACATTATATATATATATATATATATTTAGATTCCTGGTTCGATCTATCATCTGCTGAACCAGAACATTGTGGGATCTAGAATATTCATAGTAATTAGGTAATATTTAGGTGATATCCAGGTGGTTCAGGTGAAATTCAGATGGTTCAAGTAGAATTTAGGTGATATTTAGGCATTTCAGGTGATATTCAGGTAATTCAGATAGAATTTAGGTGATATAGGTGTTTTATGTGATATTTAGGTGTTTCAAGTGTTCCAGGTAATGAATAAATGAATATTATTTTACTAACTTGTATATGTTCCTAGTAATATTCAAGTGTTCCAAACCAATAAGAAGTGCTTCATATTTAGCGCGAGATTTTCCCTCTTCTCTTAATATAATTAGGAATATTTAGATAATATAATTAGAAATAGCAAGATAATATATTTAGGAATACCGAGATAATATAATTAGGAATAACTAGATAATATAGTTAGAAATAACTAGCTAATATAATTAGGAATATTTAGATAATATAATTAGAAATAACAAGATAATATATTTAGGAATACCGAGATAATATAATTAGGAATAACTAGATAATATAATTAGGAATACCAAAATAATATAATTAGGAATACCGAGATAATATAATTAGGAATACCGAGATAATATAATTAGGAATAGCGACAAATATAATAAGGAATAACTGGATAATATAATTAGGAATACCGAGATTATATAATTAGGAATACCGAGATAATATAATTAGGAATACTGAGATAATATAATTATGAATACTGAGATAATTTTATTAGGAATAACTAGATAATATAATTAGGAATAGTTCATGAGATAATATAATTTGGAATAACTAGATAATATAATTAGGAATAGCAAGATAATATAATTAGGAATACCGAGATAATATAATTAGGAATAACTAGATAATATAATTAGGAATAGCAAGATAATATAATTAGGAATAGCGAGATAGTATGATTAGGAATAACTAGATAATATAATTAGGAATAGCGAGATAATATAATTAGGAATAACTAGAAAATGTAATTAGGAATACCGAGATAACATAATTAGGAATACCGAGATAATATAATTAGGAATAGCGACAAATACAATTAGGAATAATTGGATAATATAATTAGGAATACTGAGATAATATGATAAGGAATACCAAGATAATATAATTAGGAATATCGAGATAATATGATTAGGAATAACTAGATAATATAATTAGGAATACCAAGATAATGTAATTAGGAATAACTAGATAATATAATTAGGAATAGCGAGATAGTATGATTAGGAATAACTAGATAATATAATTAAAAAAAACTAGATAAGATAATTAGGAATAGCGAGATAATATCATTTGGAATAACTAGATAATTTAATTAGGAATAGCGAGATTATATGATTAGGAATAACTAGATAATATAATTAGAAATAACTAGATAAGATAATTAGGAATAGCGAGATAATATCATTTGGAATAACTAGATAATGTTATTAGGAATAGCGAGATAATATAATTTGGAATAACTAGATAATATAATTTGGAATACCAAGATAATATAATTTGGAATAACTAGATAATATAATTGGGAATAATTAGATAATATAATTTGGAATAATAAGAATTTGATTCGTAAAAAGATTAAAAAACAACATCCATTTCAAGAGGGATTTAAATTATAAAAAATGGGGGGGGGTGGTTTGTCGTTTGTATTGATTTGTGCTCAGGAAGAAATCTAAACCTAAAGTAAAAATCGTTTTATTGCGTTTAATTTAACAAATTGTGCAAAAATTTGGAAAATGAGTTCAGATGAAATCTGCAAAATAGTCTCTGAAGTCTCAAACTTTCTGAGAAACAGAAAAAAGTAAAAATTGTTTTTTTTTTGCTAATTTTTAAAAAATTTATTACTCATTTATTTTACCTCTCCTTCTCCTCCTCTTCCCCCTCTGATTCACGAGGTTGAATAATCTTTTCTATTTCCTCTTCCTTCTTCTTTGGATCTACTTCATCCTTCTTTAATCCTTTCTTCTTTACACCCATTCTACTAGATTAGGTATTCTACTTAATCTATAATATAGATAGATAATAGATAATAGTATAGATAGATAATAGATAATAATATAGGTAGATAATAGATAATAATGAGATAATAAATAATGATATAGATAAATAATAGATTATAATATAGGTAGATAGTAGATAATAATATAGATAGATATAAGATAATAATATAGGTAGATAGTAGATAATAATATAGATAGATATTAGATAATAATATAGGTAGATAGTAGATAATAATATAGATAGATATTAGATAATGGTATATACAGTGTACAGTTAACTAAAGTGTACAGTTTATTACAATGTACAGTTTACAACAGTGTACAGCTTAGTACAGTGTACAGTGTATTAAAGTGTACAGTTTACTACAGTGCACAGTTTACTACAGTGTACAGTTTACTACAATGTACAGTTTACAACAGTGTACAGTTTACAATAGTGCACAGTTTACTCAGTGCACAGTTTACTACAGTGTACAGTTTACTACAATGTACAGTTTACAACAGTGTACAGTTTACAATAGTGCACAGTTTACTACAGTGCACAGTTTACTACAGTGTACAGTTTAAAAAGTGTGCAGTTTAAAAAAGTGTACAGGTTTACAACAGTGTACAGTTTACAACAGTGCACAGTTTACTACAATGTACAGTTTACAACAGTGTACAGTTTACTACAGTGTACAGTTTACTAAAGTGTACGTTTATACCCTACACTGCTGGAAGACTATTTATTTACTAGAAAATGATTTGTTTATCTAGTACACAGTACACACTTAGAATTATTGATTAAACAAAACTATTCTCGTTGGATCAATATATTTGAACAATTAATAACAGACAAATTATCTTATTCACAAACTGAAATATTAAATCTGATTCTTTCTGTAAAATAAATATCTCGTTATATTTTCTAATGTTTGTATTTATTATAAAATTTATTTTTCCTTTAAAGGGACTGTTTATGAAATTTCAAAGTGAGCCTTAGTTTAAAGAATTATTATGGATTTACAACGGTTCCCTTAGCACCCGGAGGAAGATTTCGTCGTGTTTGCTTTCTCAAAAAGATATAAATTCTCTGTAAATTCTCTTTAAATAGAGGGTCACTAAATATTACAAAACAGTCCCTTTAAGTCATTATAATTTGCACTTCCGTATTTTCATAACATTCCAATTTTTTATAAACAATTTTTGTTTGTCTGAACATTTCTTACGGTTTTCAAATCATGCATTTCAAAATCGCTTCAGTTTTAATGCTTTCGAACCTTTAATTTGATATGAACTATCATATTTTAAACAAGTCTTTACTAGTTTTTATTTCCAGTTTATTTCCGCCGAGCGCTGCAAACTAGACAGAGGGAGAAGGTAAAATTTACGTCACATTCCTGGTAGAACTTTGTGACCTCGTAGCACCTTTTGTTACGACATTGTGCCAACGTAGTTCCTTAAGTTTTGATTTAACTCACATATATGAGAAAAGAAAATTTATCCTGATACGTATTTGAAATATTTTAGTCGTTCTTAATAACGTTGCAATAAGAGGAGTCGTGATTGAAAACAAAACAAAGATTTTAAAGATGAGCGGGGGGTTTAAAATGGTTCAGGCATGGACAAAATATTTCAATGCTGAAGACCTCCCTGGGGTATTTGATTAAACTCCTTCTTTATCCCAACAAGTTTTCCAAAGTTTGGCAACTGGGTTTAAGAGATTTAGCAATTGTTTAGTTGTATAGTTGTATAGTTGTATAGTTGTATAGTCGTATAGTTGTATAGTTGTATAGTTGTATAGTTGTATAGTTGTNAAAGAGGAGAAAGAGGAGAAAGAGGAGAAAGAGGAGAAAGCGGAGAAAGAGGAGAAAAAGGAGAAAGAGGAGAAAGAGGAGAAAGAGGAGAAAGAGGAAAAAGGAGGAAAGAGGAGTAAGAGGAGTAAGAGAAGAAAAATGAGAAAGAGGAGAAAGAGGAGAAAGAGGAGTAAGAGGAGAAAGAGGAGAAAGCGGAGAAAGAGGAGAAAGAGGAGAAAGAGGAATAAGAGGAGAAAGAGGAATAAGAGGAGAAAGAGGAGAAAGAGGAGAAAGCGGAGAAAGAGGAGAAAGAGGAGAAAGAGGAGAAAGAGGAGAAAGAGGAGAAAGCGGAGAAAGAGGAGAAAGAGGAGAAAGAGGAGTAAGAGAAGAAAGAGGAGAAAGAGGAGAAAGAGTAGAAAGAAGAGTAAGAGGAGAAAGAGGAGAAATAGGAGAAAGAGGAGAAAGAGGAGAAAGAGGAGAAAGAGGAGAAAGAGGAAAAAGGAGGAAAGAGGAGTAAGAGGAGTAAGAGGAGAAAAAGGAGTAAGAGGAGAAAGAGTTTCATTTACACCTATAGGTTCTATACTGTTTCCATATTTGTTTCAGTTTTAGGATAAAAAAAAAACTGCTCCCGGATGATATGCTAGACTGGAAATATCCAAAATATAAATGACAGATCTGTAATTAGAAAAATAAATATATAAATTAGATATTCAAATAAATATCAAATATATCTAGGGATTCAAGAAATAAACAAACTAACCATTTTGTAAATCCATAATATCGAATCAAATAGAAACTATATTTAGTCACAAATAATCTCAAAAAAAATGAAGTGAAAAAATGTAAACATAACTTTAAATGGGTTCTAAATGTTTTAAACCCTTTACATGAGAACATGTAGAATGATATTGTTCCTTTTTTATCTCGATAATTGCTAATTTCTATAAGTCCCCTATTTCTATTCTTTTTAAATCAAATTTTGTTGGAGGCGAATTAAAAATTTTTTATTATCCATAAACCTCCCCCGGGGTCACGTGATGTCCCACACAAAATTTGGGCTTGATCGGTTCAACCGTTTTGACGTTAATTGGATACAAAGAAACAGACACCCAGACAAACAGACAGAAAAAAAAACAGACAAGTAAAGTATATATTTATAGATGCGACATTACCGTTCCGACTTTGTGAGCAAGTAACTCCTCTAGTTTTAATTTTCTACTCTAGTCTAGTATGAGAAAAGAAAACTTATCCGGATACATATACTCTGGTTAGGCGGGTCCAAACTACATATACTCTGGTTAGGCGGGTCCAAACTACATATACTCTGGTTAGGCGGGTCCAAACTACATATACTCTGGTTTGACGGGTCCAAACTACATATACTCTGCAGGTTAGGCGGGTCCAAATTACATATACCCTGTAGGTTAGGCGGGTCCAAACTACATAGTAAATTGTGATTTATAATTTGAATTATCTGGTGCTTTGTAGTTGAATAAAAATATAAAATATGAAAGTTTAACATTTTTGTTCTTCTCAATAGCTTTTCAATGTGCTGAGTAATTATTAAAAACATTTCAATGTTACGCGCAATTTACTTTGTTAGGACCACTACAGTTTCAGTAGAAGTAAATATTTCCATTTACTGATAGCGCCGATTGAAGGATTTATAACTCTGATTGGATAATGAGATAGATAGAAAGATAGATGTTAACGCCATACTATTTCTATTGGTTCAGAATAGACAACAAACACATGACTGAACCACAGCAATTGTTTAGTG